>NC_079163.1:111677674-111979775 GCF_947563725.1 Argiope bruennichi | reverse complement strand
TGAAAAAAATAATATTTGAATATTTTAAACTGTTTAATATACACGCATATTGAATTTTCTGAACATCCCGTGAAGATTATAATTTAGCTGCTTAATGTCAGCTTAACTTTAAGACATCCCTTAATTTTGGGTGATATGATTCTGTCATCATTGAGTAGTTAACAGGTTACATATGCGATATTAAAATATTACAAATTTCTATCAATGTCGTTTTAATAAAACTTGTAACTACTTCATAGATTATCCTTAATTCTTACAAATGTCTACGCCTAAAATAATTTTACATCATAATGAACTAGCACAAAACTCTAAACTGCTTTCTAGCGTATTATTCTAGAATTCAGACATTTTTAATACTGTTAGGTAAAGATCAAGTTGAACTAATAAGAAAGGTTTTATTACTAATTAGATTAAAACCTATTTAACCAGCTTACTGTAAAAATCTCGGAGTATCTTTCTATAAATCTTCAAAATTCATTTTATCTCTTTTCTAAAATTACATCGGTATTGATAAAAATTTACGAATTCTGATCACTAAATCTATAAATGTAGTAAAACAGTCTTCCAAACAGGTATTACTCTTTCTTTTTGTCTAATCTGAAATATTAACTAATATTAAAAAAAGTGGAATGATTGTTTTTCATGTTAGTTTCTTGTTATATGGAAGCCTTTTAAGTTCTGTAAATATGTTTTCGTATTAAAAAAAACTGCTCTCTTCTTCGAACTGGAATGAATACCTTAATCGTTGATTTCCATTGATTCCGTTTAAATTAATACTCACTTCAATATCAAACTTATACAGGTTGATAAGAGATTTATGGTCGGAGCAACTAAAAACAATATTCTTATCGTATTTTACGCACGAAATAATATTTTACAGCAAGCAGGTCCCAAATATCCTTTACCAATTCTTAGTTTTAACTATTCATTTTTTTTTGTTGTTAATTTTAAATGCACCCCTTTGAACCAGGTTACGTTTTTAGATTAAAATCACAACAGAAGTTAATGTTGGTTTTACGCAGGTGCAAATGAAATGAACAGGATTCTTAATACACATGATTTACGAATAATTGAACATCACAAAGGACATTTTTAATGGATCATTGTTTTATCCATTTTTATCTTCAATAATAGTTAGACTTCGAAGCAAATTTTGTTACAAAACCTCGTAAAAAAAAATTCAGTATTAATTATAATCTAAAAAATCTTTATATCGACACCTGGGCATTATTAATTCAAAATAAATTGAATTTCATATTAATAAAAAATGTATATTATCAGCTTCATACGACAAAAGATTAAAAGTAGTTAATGCCTTTATGTTAAAACGCATTAACTACTATGAAAATTAAGGGAAAACATTGCTGATGTACACATAATTCATTGTAATTAAAACATTAAGCTGATTTTCAATTTAAAGCAGAGTTATATAATTAAATGATATTTCGTTAATAATAATCTTTAAAAAGTTTTTAGTGAATGATAAATCCAGATGGATTTAAATCCTAATTTTCTTTATATAAAAGTCTTTAAAATATTATTTCTTATGCATATTTTTTATTATTAAAATCATAATGAAAAGAAATGACGATCATTTTAATTCTAAATAATTTTGATCATTAAACGGATATAGCTTTTTTTATTAAATTAAAGTAACTGATTTTTTTCTGCTACAGAAATTTACTCTATATACAAATCCGTTGCCATAATATTAGATTATCATATTACTAAAAAATAAAATTGGATTTTTATTATTATTTTAAGAAAAATCTCTTTAATTTTTAAAGTTAGAGATGCTGATGAAAACAGAATTTATAACCTAAAAATATCTTGTTCATAATTGTATTTACTCAAAGTCCTGATAGCAGATTTGAAATTATTTCTAATATTAAACATTCCAGAAAATTCAGAAACACATTAAGAATAAGGAACATAATAATATTGCACATTCATGAAGAAAACCGCGAATTACTTCATATGTCAAGTTGAGCGGTGACCATTTTTATCATTTTCCAGAAGTGGTTCAGCAGTGCAACATATTAGTTAATAATTTATCAGTAAGTTTTTGAAACAACCTGCAGAAAAGCTATAGATTTCTGTAATGTTCCTCTTTTTTAACACTGTACAGTGCACACTAACGGCAAAACATTTTTTGAGCAATACTTTATTGAAAATGGAAATTTTGTTTTTTAATAAAAATATCAACCTTTGCTCATTAATATCTAAATGGCACATGGAATAAGAATAATCTAGCTTGATAGTTTTAACTTAAGCTTAAAACTTTTCATAACACATTGTAAACATAACTGTTTTGCTTTATATTTTATATAGCAAAAGCTTCTTCCACCATGATGATTTAGTAGATTAGAAATTTTCTTCTGTATTTTTAGTATGCCGTTCCTTTAATTAATTTAGTAAAATACACAATGTGTCAATTAAAAACTGAGACATAATTTTGAAAACAAAAGATTACGTATTTAATAGATACCTATTTTTAGTAAAATCTTCGAAGACAGTCATTGTGCAGATAGTCATATGAGCAAAAAGAAAAACGTACAAAAATTCAGAATTCCTTTTTTTTCCACCGAATATCTAAAATTCTTTCACAAAGAAAAATTTTTCAATAAAGAAAAAACTTTTATCTTAAAATCAGTTATAGCCACTGACAAAAAAAATATTATTTGAAAAAATAGTAAATTGCAATTAATAAATGCCCATTATGTCTATTCATGCTTTCACTTTAGAAAAATTGCTCATTAACTTACCTATTATTAGGAGAAACCATCGGACACGTGTGCTGGAGTGATAATTTTTCGACAGAATTTTTTTACAACTAGCTTCCTAGATAATAAAAGGGGGGGAAAAACTGTTCCATAAGTTAGGTAATGCATAAATTTTTAAATAAAATTCGGTATTGACCAAACTTACTGACGTTTTTATATCTCATTGGTTAAGTGACACACTGTGCGTATTTACCAGTGCTTTCATTTTTCTGAAAAGAACAACTTTTCACAACCATTCTCTTCTGTTGAGCAAGTGAGTGAAGGATAAAAATGCATTTTTAAAACATTTATATGGTATATTAACATCGATTGTTTCGAAGAAAAGAAAATAATCGTTTTTATTCTTCTTCTTTACCCAAAAAGCTCGGTTTCTGAACCTGAAAGCTAAGTTTCTTCTCCGGCTTCAGGATTCACGCTCTCTTCTCCTTCCAACTTGATTCCATAGCCTTGGCGTATGATCTCCCCTTGCTTTTCCAAATGGCTTCGGAGTTCCGTCAGTGTCTGAAGCAAAAGGAGCCGTCGAAACTGGACAAGTTCCCGCTGGAGAAGGAGATGTTCCTCCCGTCGGAGAATTTCTTCGGCCCGAGCTTCTTGCATACGCTGGTCTACTAGATGCCTCTCTCGTCTGAGTCTCAGGACCTTATCCCGAAGCATCTCTTTGGCCTCGGCCAAGGACTTTCTGGAAACGGAAGATGATGCAGGAGTTTCGGAAAGAGGTGTAGTGCTACAGCTGCTGTTATCGCGGTCACTGCCGCAAGCACTGTCTGCTTGGGGACTTCCAGTATCAGGGGGACTGTCCTTCGAGGGCCCTAATAGGAGAAGAAAATAACGCATCACATAAATGTTCATTTGTTAAAAATATTAAATTTCTATTTTTCAATATTTCAATACGGTCTGTTTGTGATTTTTAATTTTGTATTTCCCTCAGGGAAGTACTGACTTTTAACCCAAGTCAGAGACTGAAATCCAAACATTTAAAACATTTCCAAATCGCAAACATTTCACCCTTTTAGGGTAACTTAAAATATTATTTCTAAGATATCATGCATTTTCTTGCCTTCCCATATGAATTAAATGGGCATTTATTCAATATCTAAAGCTTTTTAGCAGGTTATTTGAACAAAAATAAATTGAATTGTTCGAGGATTCTATAGATATTTCATTTACTAATGATAAATAAAATGCAAATCCATACATAGAACCTCTTTCCGAAGATGTTCCAATAGAGAACAAATGAATAGGAAGATGAATTTCTTGAATTATTTAGGGAATGAAGCGGATGAAAGACTTTCTACTTACGGATGATGCCTAGTGTCATCTCCTCATGTTCTTCTATATGGATGTAATCTTCCGAGTAGGCTTCATCGCTGCTTTCTCCGTCATCCTCTGGGGCCACTGTCGTCTGCTCCAGCAGATCCGTGGTCAGATCTCGAAAATTGATCCATGCACTGCGAGGTATCGGACGGCAGTAGGTGACAGGACAATAAGGCGTATCTTCGTCATAGAAAGACAAACGGTCAGCTTCGACAACAGGTCGTTGTCTGTGGCCTGACCGCTCGAGAGTGACCCGAGGCAGTCTGTTGGACGACGGGCTTCGGCCACTGGAGCGAAAACCACCCCATTGTTCTCCAGAGAAACCTAATTGTAAAGACAGAATGATTTTGTAGTTTTCATTAAAATTCCAAGGAAATCAGCAAAAATCTTATTTGTTTCTAATTGAGAATGGAAATTCGATTTTAAGCATCGCTGTCCGACAAAGCAAATCCTATTTATCTACCAATTGAAAAACCGTCAACTATTTCAGACTGTAAATAAATACGCTGGAATTTTACCTTCATTCTAATATTGACATTTACTATTACGAAATTATTTTTATTGTCATTCTGTTTGTGTCCACTTGATTTCAAACTATCGCTTGCTCCGTAGCACCATAATTTTGAATATTCAACTTTAGCAAGAGTTTACAAAGAGCTTATGAAAACATTTACGATGGTATTCGATACTGAATACTTTTATACTTTATTGGATATATTTATACTTTATATTGAATTTATATTATTTTATACTTTATTATTGAATACTTTAAAAATAAAAACTATTGAATTTTCTGTATTTATTGGGTTTCTTTTTCTCAATTTAATGTAGATAAAGAAACTCAATATGAGACTACAAAATAATACGTTAAAACAAATGATGTAGATTATTGTTTGATGGGTAAAAACATGCTAGACAGGCAATTATCAAATTTTTCAATGTAGGACGAAAAAATATTAGATAATGCTTTCAAAGAATCTTCTCTTCCAATCAAAATTCATTTTTAAAAAAATTAGTATAGTTAGATTCACTTATAAAAATTCAGTGTAATTAGATTTAAAGTCTCTTCTTCAGTTTTAAAAGAAGCAAAAGCAATTTAATACGAAAAAGAACTATTGTATTATGATATTAAAGACTTATTTATCTCTTCAAGGCTTAGAGGGTATAACTGTTGATTAAAGAACAAAAAAATTACAAATAATCTTCGATAAGCTTTATTTTGTATATATAAGAGGTAGGGAATAGAAAAAGGAACGGATAGGATAAGTTTTATGGGATAAAAAGCCTAATATAAGCAACAACAGCTTACCTTCCCACAAGCTGCCACTAGATTGGCTTCCAAAACCACTACCGGAAATGGATTCAGAGCTTTCGGATCCGATGGAGGAAGATCGGATTCCCGAATTACTCGCCCATCCACTTTCCAGGGCTGAATTTTTCGGAGAAGGCAGCCAAGGATTCGTTCGGATTCGACAGCGTACTCTCGGCGAATCCAAAGCGGTTGAAGAACCGAAAGCTACCTGATGGTGACTTGTGGGCAGAGGGCTCAATCCTGGATCCAAGAAACTGGTTCGTATGTGAAGTCGACCACCGATTTCTGGTGTCTCGGGTGCTCTCAACAAGGGATGGGGTGAAGGAGGATGTTTGATCCGGTGTGGGGTGCTACCAGCCGAGCGTGGTAGGTCCTTGCCAATGGGCTCGATCTTATGAAGGGGAGTGCTTGGAGTACTTTCGTCTTTCCTTCGAGGCTGGGCATCGGTTCCAAGAGTGATGCTGTCTTTCTCCTTTTTGCTCTTCCTTCGAGAACGCCCAATATGGACTTCGACCCACCGGATCAACTTCATTTTGCTAGGAGTTTTACTTTTTTCCACCTATTAAATAACCGAAAATATTAATATTACATCCTTAGATGTATATTGTTTTGAATACTGATGTTATTAAGATTGTCAATGGGCTTCATTTAGTTGCAGTTAACAAGAGAAGTAAAAAGAAATATTTCAATTCATTTCAAGATTCAACCGTAGAATCATTTTTTATTTCATTTTCAACGAGTAAAGTTGTCTAATACGTATATGGTGTTTCTTTCTGCATAATAGTTAAGATGATATATAAAGTTTTCTTTCAAGCTGAAGATTCGACGCTGATATACTTTATCTTGTCAGAATAACGTTTAGATCATAGCTTTCCAAAAATGATCGTTGAGCCGTGTATTCATTATTAACGGCATGTAGTAAGTAGTAAGGTTAAAACGTACTTCAAAATGTCTATCTTAAATCATTTCATTTTAATGTATCTTCTATAAATATCAAACCAAGGATTAATTGATTTCACGTTCTACGAAATAAAATTATGTTAATATAACGAAAATGTAAATTTTCAAAATGCCATTGATTATTAAACTTTTTCTTCTTCATTTTCTGATTAATGTTTTCTTCATCAGTATCTTCAATGTAAAAAAATGCTACGATTATATATATATATATATATATATATACATATATATATATATATATATATATATATATATATATATATATATATATATATATATATTTGTAAGTATTTGAAATTCCAAAAATAATTTTTTAAATTCTTTCATACGTATTTGTGGAAGTTTTGCAGGCGAAAAGATATCATTTCAATTTGAAAAATTTAAGAAACGTTCCAACGGAAATTTTTTCTCTAGATGATGCCTTTCCGACAGATAAAGACAGTCAATTTGAAGAAAATAGTTAAAGCATTATCAGTAATATTATGTTTATGTATCTAATATTTCAGCGACAGCATAATTTTAACATTATAAGAATCGCCGTTTTTACAGCAAACTGATACGAGTTATTTCTGCAAATTTTAGACAACAACAAAAATTATCATAGACCACGATTTGAAAGGAAAAGCAAAAACCTCTTACCAATTGTGACCTTGAAGAGGGAGCACTCTTCGTTTTTCGGCTCTTCGAACGGAAATCCATAGTGACTTTTGGCTACATGAAGACCTCTAATAGGAAATCGATTTTTTCTGGGGGAGAAGCCACCAATCACTTTGTGGTATGCAAAAAGGACTAGGAAACAGTTACTTCGTTTAAAGGGATTTTCTTTAATATTATTTTTGTATCTTACTCGAAGAGATATGCATTTTGTTTAATTTCAGAGGACGTAAACAAGTCATCAAGTTGTGCCACTTGAATATCTTTTTAATAATAATTAAAAAAACATTATTGATAATGGAATTATTCAATATTAACTATTATAAATGACGGAATTATAAAAGAAATTCTTCACATCTTCAGCTGAGTTTAACTAATTTTTTAAAACGTATTCGCAAAGAAGCTTGTTTTTATGATGGTTAACCACATTACTGTACATTTAACTTTCAGGGCCTTATTTTTCAGTTTACACTATTTTATTATTTTATGGTTTTTAGCTACCTTAGTTAGCTCATCTCTATTTAATTTATTCGAAATACAAATAAAAAATTGAATTTTAATAAAACTGTTGGAAGAAAAATCTGATATTTATAAAATTAGCTGATATAGATAAAGTCAAATAAGTTTAGCACTCTTTTTTCCCATCTTTTAAATTTAAATAAATAATCCACCAAGTTTTTAAGCGGCATTTGTTAAAGAATATTCACCAGCATTTTTCTAAGAAAATTTCATTACTTTTTTTAAGCGAGAAACTGTGCAAACCAGCTGCTTTTTTTCTGAAAAATTGTTATTTTTGTAATTTTTTCGCTTTCCTTTTATTCCTTCATTTTTATATTCATCATCATTTACAAGCTCTAGGAATATATGATCGCATTTTTGATACTACCAATAGACCAATGTATGAAATTGCTGTATATTAACGAGTACTTTCATGAAGTTTTCCTTCGCTTTTTTTTATAAATGTCATAAAATTTTAGTAGGCATTTCGATTCTACTGTGAAAGAAGTTTTTTTAAGTGGCATAATAAGCCCCATATCTGATTAAAAGTAAGCTGAAAATATTTACCTTTTTCCTGAATTTTTCCACTGCTCGTGAATTAAAACTTCATTGTTGTTATTTGCATTTATTGTTCAAAAAATTTTCATTTAAAAGAATATCATTTGATGCTTTTTATACTAATAATATTTATACTTTAAATTCAAATAGTCTAGGATATATACATTCCTTGTTGGCATTTCAAAACTTAGAAAAGCAACTGTAAAATAAAGCATTTACAAAAACGCAAATGTCACTAAACATTTATCACAAAAACACTTCAGTTTGTAGCTCATATATACATTTAAAAAACTGTATTTTGCTGCTAACTTGCATTTTCATCTACACGTGAATGTGCAATTGTATTTCCATGACGTGCCTTTCCAAATAACAACTTCCAAATCGCTTACTCATTATTGTAGCCTGTTTCTACTGCCTGTGAGTTGTAATACACATCTATCTGTTTCTGTGATTGCATATTTCGTTAAATAGTAATACACATCATATAGAAATAGAAATGGTTCACGTTGCTTCAGAAACTAATTATTTTTTATATTTTTTTATATGTTTATATATAAAATATTATTTTATGCATTACCTTGTTAAATTCTCAGTTAAATACAAAAATGCTCTACAAAAGATATAAATATTATTTAAAATCATTTCGGCAAAATTTATTAATTAAAGTAAATACGATCTTTCTACACTGTCATTTTTTACTAACATATAACACTCAATGTTTGGACGATTAGTCATATTTAATAACATCAGGGTCTCTTCAGGATCCACATACTTGTGTGCTTTATACTGTTTATAACTTTTTAACCAAATTTTTTTATATGCTCGTTATTTATTGTAAAGCAGAAAAAAATTAATAATAAATATAGTAAGCATTGTCTTCTAATGCTGAAAATTCAACAAATGAATGTATCAAAAATCTCTTATCTACCTTTTTTTTCCTAAATAAAGTTTCATCTCATAAATAAGTCTGTATATTTTAAATTTCTCAAGTGCTAAAGTTATTTCATTTTACGCTTTCTCCATAACGTAATCAGAGCATTATCTCCCATTTTCAGTCGCTTAGAGCTTTACAATTATTTCGTACAAAAACAGAATTTGAATAATTCAATCAATCCTATTCTTCTGCAAAATTTAACTTACTGAAGTGACACACTAAAGAATTGATTTCGCTGACAAAACCAACGACTGCCCTCTTCCCATCTCATTGTTGAGATGACAGAACCCCTCTCTCTTTAGTTTGTGTGCCACGAATTCTCTCGACAAAGCGAACTGAAAGGGTTTCCATGAAGCTCATTTTCCAATCAATATTTATCCCCATTCACTACAGTTGTTCTCTGTTGACATCGCGTTGCATTTCTCTCACAAAGACCTGGTACAATAGGGAAAAATAATACGCATATTCGGAGCTCTTTTTGAACGATTTTTCGCCTATCCCTACTTAATTATCAACAATCGGTGCAGCAGTAGGGTGTCATCTAAGCAGTTTTTCTCATGGGATTCTGCCATCATGGACAGTTTTCTCATAGGGTAACCATTCATTGAGGAATCAACACTGCTGTATTAAAATGCCGTAGGTCAAATTTAAAATATTTTATTGATGTAAAATACTTGTTAAAGTTGGCTATATGTGATCTCATATTGCTTCATGTGGTATATAGTTGTGGTATGTTATCATAAAATGCTATAAATTACTATGAGTTCAACTATTTAATCAAAACTGGGTATCTGTTTTTCTGATTGGGTTTTTGGCATGCAACATTTTGATATAATAGAGACGAAATGAATTAGCAGAATATTGCAAGCATTTCCTCTAATCCATTGACTCGACATCTGTATAGCCATAAGTATAAAAAAGTTGCTTTTAGATCACAAATTCTAGATCTGACATAATTTACAAGTTCATTAACCAAATGAATCAATGCAATGTTGATGTCATTTTGTGTTTAAGCTGTGTTACGCAATATGTTTCACTCTATAATTCAGCAGAAGAAATTAATGTATTATTAAAATTCCTTTTTGAACCTAATCAATTGGTACCCTGAATTATGCATATTTTTGGTTTGTTATTTTTGCCTATCTCAGTTTTCCAAATAGAAAAAGGATATGATGTAATCAGATTTTCTTCGTTGTTTCCTACCCTCAAGGGCAGTTTTCTCCATTTTTTTAAAATTTTATGTTCAAATTTTCAAAATGCCTTTTGATTGCTATTTACTAATTTGTCAACCAAATGAAACAGATTTTATACAGAATAATTACCAGAAGACTTTCAAGATACATTATGGGCCAATGAAAAAGGTTTTAAAAATTGATTTTTGATCAAATACTTGAGAGCCCTGAAATATTACTTTATTGGCGATTTTTATCGCTTTTTGCAAGTAGGATGTGCTGTGTGTAGATTTTCCTGAATAATTTCTGTTTTCTCTCATTATGCACTTATCCAAATAGAATTGCGTTAAAAGTTATTTTATTTTATAAAACCTTACACTAACATTCTGCAAATATTCAATTTAAGAAAATAAAAGAAAGGTTTGGCAAGAAATTCTTCAGTTCAGTGAGTCGGCATTTGAATAAATGCCATATTAATGGAGTCCAAACAGTAAAAAACGCACAGATGCTAGCAAAAGAAATCACACTTTTAGAAATATATTGGAGGTTTTTCTTGTTGTTGTTTTTGTTTGGAGAATAGCTTAACTTCTTAAAATCTGTGGTATTTCTTTAATGATTTATATTGAATCAAATAATAATCAGCACGGATGAAAGAAGTAAGTAAATAAAAATTAATAGTGCTTTCAAAGTTTCAAAATATTGTTAATTTGTATTTTAAGTAGAAATCTTTATGGTAGTTCTTTCTAAATTTTATCGTATCTATGCTTAAGTCGTATGTTTCTTTTATAAACACAAAAAACTGTTGAAATCACTATTTTCGATCGGTGCTTTACTCTTTTTTTCAATGTTCGGATTAAATGGATTTTCAGACTATCAGTACTGAAAGTAGCAAGATTAGGATAGTTTATTGGTAAATAAAATAAATTCATATTTCAAAATTACAAATTTTTTTTAATCTTATGTAGAATTTATAATTAAGAAAATAGTCTTCTGAAAATAAAAAATGGATTACTTTACTTTGGCGTTATATAATCTCCAGGTAATTTTCAAATACATTATTGTGATTAAAAAACCAATGGTTTTAAGTTTCTCAGAAACTGCAAAATTTTTATATTGAAAATTACTTTTTAAAACAATTTTATAATTTTATCTTCTCAAGCTATGATTGTGTATTTTTAATACCAAAATTTTCAACTTTATAAATATTTATGTTAACTCACTGATAAATATTTATGTGACAGAAAATCTAATTTATAACTAATTTTGTAAAAAGCCCATAAAGTTATGCGTAATAAATTAGTAGTAAGAAATATCCATAACCTCTACAACACGCCTCATCTAATGTTCAAATGGGCTTTCTCTGTTTATTAACATTTAGATATTAAGGGGAAAATTTTCCAATGATCACAAAAAATATAGTTACTTTCTGACCTTAATTGCAATTATTTCATCTTCTACTAAAAAATATTTTTCATCATGGAAACTAATTATCCTGCCCTTTTATTGGAAATGTAATGAATTTTTGATGCATAGAGCAATCAGATTATGCAAAATAAAAAATTTCTTGCTATCTCTTAAGAGACTTTTCAGTAGAAAAACCTCCTTCTCTTTAAGATTGTACTATCCCTCCGCCTCTTTCTCAATACATTTTCTGCAGACTTTTATAGACCCCATTATGTACATTGTCTGCGCGTAACTACACAAAACCTTGCTCAAGCCATTTGCTAATGGAACCATGGTGGCTGCATTACAGCATATAAAACTTTCATGGAGTTTGTAGCTCTTATTTTTGGACCAATACACATAGATGTGGGGCAAAAAGCTCAACTCATCTGCTCTGAATCATCAACTCGACAATCACACCGGGGAAAAAAACCTCCTTATGGAATTATTTATTTTGTTTACGATTCGGACTTGGGTTATCTCTGTGTTTTTATTGCATCTAGGATGTGTATATATATATATATATATATATATATATATATATATATATATATATATATATTAGTTCTTAGCTTATGAAACAAAATTGGTTATTCCTTTCTAAACGACAAAAAAATGAAAAGATGCTAACAGTGTTTTATTTTCTGTATAAAAACAAGTAGAAACAATATTGTTTGAAACACAATTAAATATATTTTATTAATTCATTTTTAGTAGATAAATGTAGTAGATATTTTTAGTAGACAAATGTATAGGATATTCTAGGAATATTTCGAATTTTACGAATAACGTCACTAATACGATTATAAGTTGACTTTATCATTGCAGTACTCCCACATGTCAAAAAATACATTTTTTATATGAAATACAACCAGCTGTGTCCCATTTTAGATTCAAATTTTAAGCTTGCAAAGCATAAAAATCTTTGGCTACGAAACGGGTCTCTTTCGGAAAAGTTTAATTTACCGAAAAATACTTTTCAGAAATCTTGGAAGCATTAGCGTCTCCTTAATCATTTTGAAAAAGGATAGCAGTTGCGGAGGAGGGGGAGGTTTTTTGGCAGTTTAAAATGTGAAGTAATGATCTGAAAAGAGCAGTTTTGTAAGCTTTATTTCACATTGCATAATCTAGATGAAAGTTGTTTATGGCATATTTTTCTCTGAATATATCACTTTTCAAATATCCTTATTCCACACTGCTATGTTTTATATAAGACTTTCAAGAAAGACGGTATTAAATATGAAAATGAAAAAAGATTTTGTGATATTTATTCTTTTTGTTTGGATTTCCATCTCCTTCTTATAGAAGAGCTCTCTCAACGAAGTCTTATCAGAAGAAAGATATAAATCATAAGAAAATTATTCCAAAAAAATTATTGTTTCAATTTTCCAATGAAAGCTTATCATATAAAACTCAAGTAAAGAAAAGAAGTTTGCAAAAGATATAGAAACACTTCGCTAATAATTCAGTTTAAAACAATCGTGAAAATCTACAGAAAATACATTCTTTTTCTCCTTTTCTAATAATCATCCAATATTTTTTATTCTCCATTCTTACTTCTTTGAGTTTTTTACATAAATAAAGAACAACTTTGATATCATTTTAAACAGTAAATACTGCATTCTTCATTTTTTTTAAAGTATCCTAACCATCAATTACACAGCAAAGGGTTGTTTTTTTTTCATGCCTAAAGAAATTTTATGGAAAATAATATATATTTTTGCCTTATACTTTTTCATGGTTATTTCATTGATATGCAGATAATGACCAACATATTGTGAATGTTGCATTTGAGATAACTAAACTTCATTTTCTGAACGTGCTCGTCTTTTGATACTGACGCAAACTCATGTAGAAAAGCCTTAAGGCTTACCTGAGATGAATACAAGTAAACCGAACAAATGATCATCATCATGACAAACATCATTAACCGAACATTATCATCGTATATAAAGGCAAAAAGTTGCCTTACTTCCAAACTGCACTTGAACTAAATTTATTTTTTCTTCCTGTAATTCGGTAACTGATGACTAAACTTTTGGAGAAAAAAATAACTACAATCACAGTGGGAACATTTCGCTTGAAATTATCTATTAAATGACTTGCTACTTTAAGTTATATGTTTTATATCTTCGAAATACAGTTTTACTTAAAACTTTAACTCTGGTACACAATGAACAAAGCATACGGCTACAGATGATAAGCTATCCATATTTCTTATAATGGCATGATTATTATTTGATTTCAAACTTTTTTATATATCCAGTGAATTCCTGCACATACAAAATGACATCAATATTATATCAAAATATCGCATGTCGATTTCTCCACTATATTTTATTTGTCGATTTCTCCACTATATTTTATTGATGCAAAATGCTTGCATAAGTTAGCTTTCAAAGTGTTATATACAATATTTGAATACTGTTTGTTGTTATAAAATAGGATCAGTTGGGGTAATTAGGAAAGAATTTTGCAGTCATTCATTTTTTTTCAACTTGAAGTGATCATATGAAAAGGAAAATATTTCTGTAATTTATGCGAATGTATGATCGTGCTCTAGGGAGTTAACTAAACTATGCCTATTTTTCCAAATTAATATATTAACTAACCAATTTCAGGAACATACTCCTGTTCCTGAAACTGGATATTCATAATAACTCCGATTTGTTCCCAATTGTCCCAAAGACTACAAGATAACTGGGAATATCTATTTTGACTTCTGATCACAGTAATTTGAAGAGAAGAAGGCAGATGTTTCTCTGCTCGCTAAAATCTCATCTGCGCATACTGTGACCACTGTTGCCAATTATTGTCACTGACTTTGTCTTATGTGAATAGTGGTTCCAAGCATTACATTAAATTTTCTTATATTTTGCAGTATGTGGTTTTTTGCATACGGCTTTTTGATACAACAGATTCATGATATGGAATCTAATCGGTTGTGTTGAGAGATGATCATGTAGCAAAAGATTCTCTCTATTTTTTTATTTATTTCATGGTCATTAATTATGTGGTTCCAAAATCCCATGTTCATACAGTCCCAACCGACTACAAAACTATATCTAAAATCAAAATTCACATCAGTAACATACTTAAAATCATACATTAAGATGAAGACAGAAAACTAGACATAAAATCAATATTAAATGTTCAAATTGTGACAAAAGAATACATAAAAATATTTAGATAAGAATGACAAGAAATTTTCTGTATGGAATCAGTAATTTTTAATTTAGTGTTCTAAAATTTTTATAAACATTTTGGTTAAATTTTCGGTACTTATTGGTATATATTATTCATTCATTTATGTGAATATATTATTTATAATTTCATAAAGGTAGATTATTTAAGCAAAGATCAAGCAGTGTCAGTTAATCTTCTATGAAATAAAGGATATACTCGATAAAATAAATTTCTATTAAATAAAAGAAAAAAGATTTAAATTAATAAAAAGAGAGAAAAATATTATAAAATTAAAAAGATTTTTTCTAAAGCAATGAATTTCAAAGAATTGTTTCAATCTTCCTCCTTTTTAAAATATATACTCTTTAGGGCATTTATTCAGGTTTAACGCTAAATGTTTTAACAAATAATAGCTTTGTTTAGAATTATTTTTCACCTGCAACAAAATAAATTTTTAAGAAGCAAATTAAATTATCCGTTAGTAACTGACTAAAGAGATTTATAATTTTTCTATTTAATTCATTCAAGTATATTAGAGTCATCTATCTACAAAAAAAATCAAGAAATGTAGAGAATGTGATTGAGGAATAATGGATTTCAAATTTTTTAATAATTGAATATATAATTAAAGAATCTGAAAACTCTAGATTATTTTTATCAATTTTTCCAATAGGAATTTAAAACATTTTCTAACACAGAAAAACAGTATATATTTAGCATCTAATCAATAAAAAAAACATAGAACTATAATAATTTTTTCAAAAATCATAAGCGAATTAACTTTTTAATTTCAAAATTTCATGACTTAAATTGTAGTTCCATAAATTAATTAGGAATTGTTGCAAAAATTATGTGCAAACATTTCGTAAGCACAATTCAAGCATTTAAAAAAAATTCTATGTTTTATTAGAATTCAAAAAGGAACCTATACCTAACAGCACATAAATTATTTTTATAAAAATATGGTCCAATAATTAAATGGTGAAATATTCTTACTAAGGGTTTTATAGCACGTAAATATTATTTTTTGAAGTTTTAGAGTTTCGTTATTTAATATAGAATTAAAAATTTTTGTTAAGTTTCTCTTATTTCAGTTTGGTTCAAATTCTATTTAGTATTTTATGTTCAGTTTCTTAATTGAGGCTTTGAAAATCAGAGCTCACAATTTTCGATCAGTTGAGCTTGGCATCATGTTGGGGCGAAGGACAGATTGATTCCACCCTTTAAAACTATAATGGCAGAAATTTAGCGGTTTGTATAAGATAATAGAGCTTGTCAAATACTTCATTTTCAATGTTTATAAAATATCGTGCCTGATTCAATTTAATGAAAATTGTGTTGGTTCATTCTGATTCTCATATTTCAATTCTCATGAAATATGCAGAGAGCTGTATTTTTCTTTTCTTTAAAGGCATTCAAATGTTAACTTATAAAAGAAAATTCTAAAAATATTTTTATGATTTAATGTGTCGTGTATTTTTTCAGCTCAGAATTCTTTGCAATCTGCAACTTAAGTGGTAAAAAAAAAATTGCAAGAAATTTTTCAAAAAATGGTTTAGTTTTTTAATGAGTTCCCTGAGAAAAATTTCCCTTAAGCCATTCATTAAAATATATAGGCCTATAAAGGCTTTAAATTCTGGGGCAACAGAAAAAATTAATTTAAATTCCTAATAAATAGTAAATACTAATATATTACTTGGAAAAATAAAGATTATAAAATGAATTTTTTCTAACAGAAAAAAAAAACTATATTTTTTATTTTGCGTTTATTGTAGAAAAGGAATTTTTTTTATCATAAAATCCTATTTTATTTATTTAAAGTATTGATAAATGGGTGTTTTTTACAGAGTTCAAATAATGTATCTGTTTAATGTGCTGTGGTATGTAATTTACAACAGTAATCCTTTCTGCTTCTTTTTTTTATTAATATGTGTATTCAGTTCAAAAATTTTAATCATCATATGACCTAGCATCTATATCATGCCCTCTCTTTTTTTATAGAAATAAAGTGCTTTCAATAAATCATGAACATAACATATCTGGTAAAATAAATACATGCAAACGCGAAATAAAAGTTAATAAATTAATGAAAATATTTTTTAAAATGACAATTTTTTCATCTTTATTTTGACTGCAGAATGATTTTGATTTATTTTTGTAGCGAATTTGAAAGACCAATAAAAGTGTATTAATTGCCAAGAATTTCAAAAAATAGAAATAAGAAAAATTCCTGAGCTTCAAAATAAAAAATAATTCTTTCCATCGAGTAAAACGGGTAGAGTCATTTAAGTAAAAATCTTAACTTTGATGAGTTTAAAATCAATTTTATTATTGTAACAATTTTTTAGTATGAATCACATTAGGAAAATAATTAGTGTATGAATGTATAATATAAGAGGTTGAATATTTCATTTGTCTAAGTATCAAGAAAATTATTCATTCATCTTAGCAGTATTTGTTCTCACTTAACATTCATTTAGGCAAATTTTGACAACAGGCCACAAATATAAAGATTTCATTTAAAAAAAAACAGGAAGGGAGAAACATTCACAAATTACAGAAGTTAAAAATGATATTATCTTAGTAAGCTTTTTAAAAACGTACCGACTAAATGAAAGTTATTATATTGCAACTCATGCGAATAATTGTAACACAATTAAAACCATTGTAATAATTTTTATTATTTCAAATATCTAAATATATAGCCTTTGAAATTATGCTTGCTTTATCTTTAATAACCGACGAGGAATCAATATAAACTTGATTGGCATTTATTTATTTCAACAGTTGAAATTTTATATTTTACATTTTTATTTATTTTTATCTTAATTAATATTATATAAATTTTTATAAAATCATTTTTGATATTTCAGGAAATATTTGATCATTGTGTTATTATTGCAAATATTGTAAAAAATCGTTTTATCATAATAGAAATATTTTAAAATTAATATTCTTAAATATTGGCAATGGTAATTAGAATACATGTTCTAATTGCATAAACTCATTGCGAAACATTCTTGCAAAAGATTTATATGATTAATTGATGTACCCTTTTAGCTAATTTATACTTGTTCGAAAATACGCAGATTTCAAACTTAATCTTTAACCTTTTACTAAATTCAAGTATAAAAATATGAAAAGTATAAAATAAACAAGTGATAAAACCTTATCACAATTAATTTAAAATATTTACATACATTAAATGTTCAATCACAACATGAGATTCACTGAAATGTTTCAAATCTGAACATTCCAAAATACAAAGAAATAGCAAAAAAATAGCAATAGCAAGAAAATCAAAAAGAAATATTTATTACAAATCTGCACTAATAATAAGTATTATCCGAAATAAATAATGCGAATCGTAAGTATAAAATATGAATCTCAAAATCAAATTTATGAAATATAATTATGCAGTAAAAAAACTATAAAAATTGAGAAATTTAATTAAAAAGTGATCGATCCCTTCAAAGAAACTTTGAAAGAATGGTAGGCTGAATTGCATGAATTACGTGAAATAAAAATTAAAAAATAGCAAAAATAATTACCTGAAAAAGTATTTATTTGTATCATATGTGTTTCAAGATTTGCTTAAAAGCATAAACATCAGCAAAGACATTGCCTGACCAACACAATTGGCTAATGTTTACAGAATATTCATCATCAGAATGATTTTTTAGTAATAGAATATAAGTTTGTAAAAACTTATATCTATATATAAACCTATGTCTTAAAAGTAAACAGAAATTTTTATAAGCGCCAGAAATCCAATTTAGTGGCTGCAGTTGTTTACGTCCCTATGACAACCACAAGCCGATTACTTCAGAGAAAAATCAATTTCGTCTTATTGATTTCGAACCAACAGATCAACAAAATGCAAATATGAAGCATATCTAATTTAAATCCTCTTTACCATTAAGTGCATAATAGTTTACTGAAAAATACCTTTTTCGGGCTACATTTGCAGCATTACCTTTTTATCTTCGAACGAGTGATTAAAGTTTCAATGTCGCATTGCCGCAATCAACAAGAAAACAATTCCTGGGACCACACGTGCCGTGCGCAATTCTCAGAACTCGCATGCCCTCAACTCAGAGTAAACCATTTTAACCGTAAACACCCCTCATCGATCTTTAATTGTTGGTCCGCAACCTAACCTGAAGCAAAATCTTTCTCAAGACGATAAATACTCGCGTAATCTCGGTTTTCCTTGAGGCGAGCCAAACGATAATAAGAAGCGGAAAGGCCTATCGAACGCGTCCCGAGGAAGTAAAGAAGGTTGTCACCTACCTGCTACACTTTAAGGGCCTCGTGTTGAATCTCCTTAGACATGTCGAGGACAGGGTCTCGCTACCCGATCCTGATAGGAAATGGCGGAGGATGAGGAGCAGAGGGATTCGGAGAAACTAGAGGACCATTCCATTAAGGAAAGAGGGGCGAAGGGATATATCGATTTTATACGGAGTCTGCTCCCCTTCTCTTCCTTGCCATTCCATTTTAGAGCCGCCAAAGTTTCATTTTGAATGTTTGTTGAAGTACGTGGTGATGAGGGTATGGTTAAAAACCTTAGATGTAGGGAACTAGAAAGGGGGAACTAATTTATTCTCTTTGAAATAATTATAAGCTGAGCACTTCCATAAATGTTCGATTAGTTAGTTGTCCTAGGTGACTTTCTTGGTCTATATTGTTTTATAAGTCAAATATAGTATAAAACAGAAATGGTAGCTTTGATCCTTTTATACACAAGGTTTGAAACTTTTGACACAAGAAACTGGAATCATAAAGAATTTTCTTCTCTTTGAAAATTCTTTATGATTCCAATTTCTCCACAAATTTTCGATTAGTTGTCCAAGGTTATTCTCTTGATCTATGTTGTTTTATAAATCAGATATGGGGTAAAGCAGAAATGGTAGCTTTTTTTATCCGTAAGGTTTGAAACATTTGAACAGAAAACAGGAAAGGTGAATTGTTTCCTGTCTGTGAACTAACAGTAAATAGAACATTCTATAAATGCTGAATTAGTTCTTCAAGATTATTCTCTAAATCTAGTTATTTTATAAAGCATTATGATGCAAAATAGAAATGGCAGTTTAGAATTTCTTATCTATTAGATTTAAAACTTTATACATGGCTTTCTAAAACGTGAAAGATTTTTTTCTCTACGAACTAATTATGAAAATAGTCTAAATTATTTGTACAAGGTCGTTTTCTACGGCAAATGTTGTCTTGCAAATAAGTTAAGATACAAAACAGAAACGGCAGCTTTAAGTTTCTTATCCATTGGGAATCGAACCTGGAGAGTTTAATGCATCGGCAAAGTAAGTAAAGATGTGCACAGTATGTTGTTTTCTTATGGATTATAGAAACGGGCATATTAATGAAGAAAGTGTCACTGCGAGTAAACCAAAAAAATTGGTTAAATATTTTCTGCCTGCAATAAACGTATTTGATATTAATGATTGCATAGTGGATTTTTGTCCCTCTATCTATTGGATTAATTAAATTAATTACTGATGCGAAATCGATAAAATTATGATACTAAAACAAAAATTAAACTAACTTGTATATCAGAAGAACTTGTATATCAGTATAACAAAAATTAAATGTTTTGTTAGCATAATTATTTTTTTAAATAAGAAAGTGTTAGCGAGTGTGATGTAGAAAAATGATCTTATTAAAATGTTGTGAGGAAAAGAGAAGAAAATAATTACGATTTTCTTCTCTCAAAACCAATTAAATTTTGAAACAGTTTTTAATGTTTTAAAATTAATAGATTATATTTGATATTTGGACCAATTAATTTAAACTTTTAATCAGAAACCCCATCAAAGGGTTTTCCTATTTTTGGAATTCATTCAAAATATTTCGAACATTTCAACATCTCAAAAGAAACGAGTAAAAATTAATTTAAAAGCTGCTTCATCATAAAATTTATCTTTCAAATAAAAAAGCATGGTGGAAGTTTTCTTCGAAAATATTTTGCTAAGGATCACTCTAACGAGATCGCCTGATATAAGTAAGATGCAATTTACCAATTGAATCTTAGAATTCAATGTGCATCTTGCAGAAGGAAGGTGATATCATAACGCAGTATCCAATTAGATATTAGGTAACATGAATAATTAGTTATATCTTATAACTGTGATGCTACTTAAAACAGCACCACTTACAATTGTGATTGAGAATTGCCACCAGATCCTTATTCTTTCGTTTATTTCTTTAGGCTTAAAATGTATTTAGAATATTTGGATTCTGTGATATACTAAAAATGCATGTTTGATATTAAAAGAATATCAGTGATTGTGGAATATTTTATCTATTTGATGATAAGGTATGCTTGATGCGATGAATAAATTTTTAAGTAAAAAAAGTTAAAAGGAAATAATTACTTTCTCTTTCAAATTATTTCATTAATATCTTGTTATAGGCTGACCGAGTTTCAACATTTATCGCCTTTATTCTAAAATTTGTTATCTTGATTTAATTTTTAAATTAATAGCAGCAAACGAAAATCCAGCATTGAATTAATTTTTTTATTTCATTTTATGATTTTTTTAATCACAGCATTTTTCTCCTCTAAATTAATTTCTTATGTCTTCAGAAAACTGATTCAACTCCTAAATAAACAACAAAAATTAAAAATCCAGACATAAAATTATGTGTTTAAATTAGGTAAGAAATTTACAAATTAACAAACAAAATTTATTTAGAAGATAGTACCGATCTGGAAAATTTCTGTCATTCAGTGTAGATGGTACTAAACAAGGAAATTCATTCAGTTTGAATGGAACTAATGAAGGAAATTTTCTATCATTCAAAGTAGATGGAATTAATTAAGGATATTTACTATCATTCGTAGTAGATGGACTAATTAAAGATATTTGCTATCATTCAGAGTTGATGAGACTAATCAAGGAAATTTACTATCATTCAGAGAAGATGGAACTAATCAAGGAAATTTACTACCATTCAGAGGATATTGGACAAATCAAGGAAATTTTCTACCATTCAGGGTAGATAAAACTAATCAAAAAAATTTACTAACATTCATTTAACTTTAAATAAATCACAGAAGTAAAAAAAAATGCCATAATTAGTTATCTTTCTGAGTTATCGAGCATATTGGAAAAAATTTTGAACACAGGATTGATTGATCAAATAAACAACTTCGCTTACAAATGGCTATAATTTTCTAGTAAACAAAGGCAAAAAGAAAAAAATTTAACTTAATACAAAAGAAAATTTAGAGTTTTGTTTATGTACGCAATAATTGCCTTCTGTACCTATCTTTTATTACCCAGATAAAATTTATATACACTCATACACTCTATGCATATTTTTAGCTTTTTCGTTGTTGCACGCGAAAAAGGCATTAACATAGAACTTATGACATATCTCATGAACTGAATACATGAGAAGTAATTTCAGAAGATTCAGATATACATGTGGTTGTCAAATGTGCTTCAATAGCTGCGAACAAGTTTCAGAATGGTTGGCTTGAAACGGACAACCGAATGGATGTTGTCCAAGTGATCAAGTCACACATGGCATTTATTATCTACACAAACAAATCTTTAAGATTTCTTCTATATTATTATCAAAACTTTTTACCTATTGCTGTTTGCAAGAAAGTGATAGCCGTTTGCAACCAGAGCGAGACTTTTGAATTTCCCGTATAATGAATCAAGAAGAAAGCAGAGAAATTGATTCTTTTTTATTATGGATAGCAGTAACAAGAAATCCCTCCTTGCGTGGACATTAAAACTGGAGAACATTTACCTCCCGTAAAAACTTGCAATCAACTTAAATTATTAAGCAGTGTAAGTACATTAAAAATTTACTTACGACAAAGAAATGCCAGAAAACCGTGAGTGGAAGAAATTTCATGTACATTTAATTTTATTTCCTGTAACTTCCCCAACTCAGCATTCCAGTATTTCTTACTAATGGAATTTGTAGCAGACAGTCAGCATGTAGTTATTTGATGGAATTTGTAATTCAATTCATTTCTAGCAATCTCACGCTGTATCGAAATCAAGCTAAGTGAAATCAATGTGTTTAGTACTATCAAAATGTATGACGAAGCACTTCGTTCTCTATGATGAAACCCATTTTCGTTAAGCGGCTAGTGTAAAATCCTCATTATTAGAATTTTATCTGGTGGGCGAATTGACTTTTACGGTGAGCCAGAAAATATGGAACTTCTTTTTGTTGTCTATATAACTCGGAAAAGTTACGAATTTGTAAGAAATATAACGGCAAATAATAATAATAATACAACTGATTGAAATTTTCAGCTCTGACATGGGACTGGAATGTCTTAAAATGTGGTAAAAATCGATTGTTTGTAATTAATTTTTAAAAATTTAAAAGTTAATCTCTATTTGTTTAATATAGCGTTTGCTGTTAAGTACTCAGCTTCTTATGAATAATAAATATTTTATCAAAATTGGTAAAAAAAGAAAATAACTTTTGATTTCATGTGCCTTTCCAAGTAAACAAAAAATGCTTGAAATTACTTCAATATTCAAATTTTAGTTTCAAATCATCACCATAATTTTTGCACATCATCTGATCGATGGATTGCCATAATTCGATATATAAGCGAAACGAAAGCTTACTTAGGATTAAAAATATATTAATTTCATTTACTTTCTTTATGATAACACATTACAATAGAATAGAATGACTAGAATACAGAAAATAGCAAAAATCAAGAAACCTTAACACAACACTTAAAAGTTTCTTGATTGAAAGTATCTTTAAAAAGCATTAAAACCTTTAATTATTCTACAATTTATCCTTTCTTCTTCCCAGATGATGCTTCTTATTTAAGGAAAGATGAAGACATTACAGGTAGCAGGGACGTTTCTGCATTCGGTTCATCCAAACTTTTCATGATTCTGCTAGCTATTGCTACTTTTGGATTTTGAAGTCTTAGGCTCAAATATAGAGTAGATACCCGCCTAAGTAAAGGATATTAAAGAATGAAGAGAAATGAATCGCACTATCTGGTTTTAATAGCATGAAGAGTGGGATAGCTTAATGAACAAAGAAAATCGGAATATCAATCAATGTATGCATATATCATCAATCCAATTATAGAAAATTATATATTAAATTTACTTTAAGTCAACAAAAACCTTTATGAATAAATAATGATAGCTCAACATTATTCGTAGTCTGAAAATTTCAAATGATTGTCCCTAGAAACTTTTGATTATTTTTTCTCTTTGCGATTGAATTACTCACCTTAATACCTAATAATGCCTAATATAATACCTAATTCTCTTAATTCGTTTTCTATTATTCAGTGTCATGATCTCATTTTCAACATAGGCAAAAAGAAGAAAAGCTTTGTATTTTTTCCTAAGTTTTATAATTTTAAATCAACTTTCCGAAAGAAATGATTTGTTACAATGGCGTTGAGTTTAGAAAAGTATTTTTTGGCAACAGTAGTATGGACGATTTTAAAAAGCTTCTCTTCAATACCATTTGAGAATTTTTCTTGCTATTGCTAACCGCTTAAAGAGAGACAATTTATCAGGATCACGGAGAGTCCATTCGTCAATGAATTTTTACTTTTTTTTTTTTTTTTGCTTTAATGCTTTGCTTAAATCAAAATTCCAAGTAGCATTTAATGGGAGAAAAAGCTAAATTCCGAGCAAAAACTTTTAGACCCATAAGGTTATTTTGACAGCTGTAATGATTTCTTATTTTTATTGTTTTCTATATCCTTGCTTTTCGTTCTCTCTTAACAAATGATTTTCTAGTTTCGGAGTTTCATTTTGCAATGCGTTAATCTAAACAAAGAAAATAAATGAAGATGATATTTTTCAGACCTAAATAATCTTCTGTTCATGTAGATCGAGTTACAGCAATTCATCGACCAGAGCTAGTGTGAAAATTATTATGATCATTTGGAACTAAAATTTGCATATTGGAGCAACCATTTTTATTGTTGTTGTTGTTCGTTATACTTTTCACTAATTCGCAAATTTTCCGCTGTAGAACAACTTGGAAAAAATTTATATTTTCTTCCTCCCCTCACTCTGTTGACTATATTTGAATTTTCTAAAACACTTTCTGATATGCTTGCTAAAAAATAAATGAGTTTTAACACTAGAAACAATCGAGAAAGAAAAGCAATTTGTCGTGGTTGTATCAAACTGTCCTCAGTCACAAAGCACACAAAATAAAACAACAAAATTTGTAGGTATCATCTGGAACCCCAATTTGCGTGCATAGGTAGCTAACCAATATAAGTGTTTTGCATCGCTAAAATATTTTGATAAATTTGGCATAGGACATTTTGATATAACATTAATGATTTGTAATAATAAGATAATGTTGTCAGATAATTCATCTGAGTCTCTATAGCAAATGATATGAAGGAGAAATTATTGATTTCATGGGAGATTAATGCCCGTGTTTTGAAGAAAGCAGTCTTTAAGTCGTTATAGACATCAAATTGTCTGACTTTATTATTTTTTTTTCTTGGGATTACTTCGCTCATTGGAAATGGCAATGTTTCAAAACAATATTTCAGGAGCTGAAACATTTCCAACCATTGGAAATCAATATATAAAAAAAAATGATTCTTTCTTCTTCTTCTGTTTTTTTTTTTTTTCTTTTTTTTTACGCTTTTGGTTTTACGCCTCAGTTTATTATATGGCAGCAACCTCATAAGTGCTGCAACTCATTGCACACTATCCAAAACAAGCCTATAATAATAAAACACGATTTCCAATGAACTTTTCGATAATAATAGCATTTTAAGAAAGACTTACCGAAATATAGCAACACAGCTCTTACTTCTTTATCACTATTTCTGATTTCTTTTTATATGATTCTAAAATCTGTTTTAGAGATGATCAAATTTACATTTTAAAATAAAGCCATTTATGACCGTTTAAAATATCTGTTGAATTCTGCAAGATTGCATTTAATTTCGAACACAAATCACGCATTCCCATTAATTCCTAAATTTAAGGAATTAATTTAGTAACTAATGCTGAATTGATGAAATTGCAAATAGTAGCATATTTTTTTATCCTCAGATCATAAAGTTTTACTGATGTTGAAACACGTAGTACTAAATACTAGTGCATATGCAATGTTAAATGATAAACTTCAATCAGTATCTGGTATAAGTTCGTATACATTTTATAACCATTACTAATTTTTGTACCGTTTAAAATTGTAAAAAAGGATTGTTTTGGGAATTACAATGCACAAATTAGCTAAGTTATTTTGGCTTGCATCTATAAAAGTATTTTCTTTAATTATAATTAATGATGTCAAATGTTATTTTCATTATAAATTTTATCTTAATTTTCAATCGAGAAAACTAGCTGTCTTGAAGATGCTTGCATTTCTGAGTACTAATACGGATTCTACACATTTCTATAAAGGAATCTCCAACTCTAAATATAAGTTCTTTTTCTTTATTATAGTTACGCCAATCAAATTTTTAATGATCTTTTTTATTTTTATGCTTTTTTTATTATTGTCTTTTAGAAATTTGATTAAAAAAATCCACACATTGGTTTGTTTCACATCTTCGACATAAATTTAAACCTAAAACCTCCAATCTTCTTGAGGGCTGCGCTAATAGTGATGTCTAGGTAGTGATTCCTCTGAGGTAGCTTCCACCTCCATCACCTGGGAGGGGAATTGCGGATGAGGAATCCATCAGGAAGCTACTGAGGAAGCCAAAATTGCCGTCGGTGGAGGGACTTCAATGGTCGATTGACTTTGCTGCTTCTCGATACTCTGTCGGAAAGGGTTAACAGCGATCGGGGAACAGCGTTTATTGAGCACATTCAGATTAGATAGGCGCTGGGTTTTGTAATGGGGGTTGGGAAAAGCTTTTCCCTTATCTCGCAATTTCTATTCCCATCACAAAATACCAAACTACTGCTGAAGACGGGGGGAAATTCCGGAACACACTTCATTATTTACTTCGACCTAGTTAAATTGCTCGTTCAAATTTTATGCTGGTTTTTATTAAGTTAATTAATGACTTCTGTTTCCTTTACTAGAGGAAGCAGGACCGAGCGTGTCTAAAAAGTAAATGGTCTTCTTTTCCGCGTGTTATGACATTTTGACAAATCATTAAGGTAGCTAGCTGTATGTCGCTTATTTTGCGAACAGATGTCAGGCTTCACATGGCTTTTTTTTTAAGTTCGTTTATTTTTCAATACACGAGGCTATATTTTCCTACCTTCGTGTTTAGAGTTCCAGTGTTCCTTAAAAAAAATATATCGATTAAATCTGTTTAATACTGGAATTTAGTTTTCAAGAAAATAGTTGAGGGATTAGTCTTTTCGACGGAATTCTAATACTTTTTCCAAGCCTTTTTCATTGCTGTAAAATTTCAAAATAAATATTATAAAATTGACTAAAATGGAAATAAAGTGCATAAAGCCTTTTAATGCCAAAAATTGGAAAATTTCATATGTATATAAATATTTATTTTTAGAAAATTAAGAACGTTTTTTTTTTTTTTTTTTTTTTTTTGAAATAAACAGCTATAAGATAAATCATATCGACTCTTAAGCAGCTTCAATATACTGTTAATTATACTGTCACATTATAACCATTAAATTTGTTCTTCTATTTCGTAAGTCAACTAAACAAATTTTGTATCGTTTTCATCGTTCATCAAAGATAATGTAAAATTTTAAAATAATTAACTTTGAGAAGACAGCTTATAATATATAAATTTCTTTATTCTACTAAGCGTCTTCAGATTTAAAAAAAAATCTCATTGTTGCTTAAGTTTGTTTCTTTTTTAATTTAAAAATTATGGAAGCCAATGTCTTTTTTGAGGGAAGAAATGATTATGGAAATGAGGCTTATTTTAATCCGTCTTTTTTTGCCAAGAAGCTAAGATTTCTTCGTTATAAAATGAATATTATTTTAAAGATAGTATATTTGACAAATAGCATTATTGAATGGATTTTAATTCCTTTCAAACATTTATTTTTCTCAATCGGAATTATGTTTATTTATATTCTTAAATGCAGTAAAAAGAAGTTAAAAAATTCCATTTAAAAAGAAACGATAAAACTATATCTGTCAAAACATTTTGCTCATGCAAAACATTTCTAAATGATAGCTACATCCATTTTCAAATTATTTCATGTGGTATGCGAAAATGCTAAAAAATGACATATGTAGCTTGTGATTCCAGCTCATATATCAAAATTTCGTATGTTTTGTAATAAATGGTCTTTTAAATATAGAATTATGATAGAACAACTAAGAAATGACAAATATTGTTCTTTTATCTTGTTAGGCTCATTTGAAAATAGCCATTTTTCTAATTAAAAATCTTTAATTTTTTTTTAATCAGAAGTTTTATTTGACTTTCTTTAATTAAAATTGTTCAATGTTTTTTACAGAAGTTTCATTTATATATTTCGTCATTCGTGACTCTTCTACATTAAGTGCTTTAATAATTGTCAAATTACATAATAATTGTTGCATAGTAAATTTTAGCCTATTAATTTATAAGACTAATTTAGCCTATTAATTTATAAGACTAAGCATAACGATTTTAATTCAAGAATTACAGATCGGCCTGAAATATGTCTAGGAATTAACTATCTGTCTGTCTGAAAACTTCTGTGCTTGTGGATTCCATAATTCAAAATCACAATTACATAGGCAGATGAATTACAATTTCTGATCATAACACTTTAGCTATAGATAGATGTCAAATTTTTTACTAAAATTGTTAAAGACTGTCTGTCCATGTGTATCTGAACACAATAATTGAAGAAAGCAACTAGCTATATGGATTAAATTTGTCACATCACCAAAAGCTTAGTAATGGATCAAATTTTGGACAAAATCCTTCAATTAAATGACTGCCTATAAGTCTGAGCACTGTTGTGTTTTTGAATGCCACAATTCAAAAATTCTAGGAAAAGGAAATATGGTACATTCAATATGTAGGCGTGTGGTCTTGATATTAAGTATGTAGATTTTGGATCAAATTGGTCGATGTAAAGCGTCCAAACACATACTCTATTACCTTCACTAATACAAAACACATTATTGTAGAAGCTTATGAAAAAGGCTGAAAAAAGAACAGTCCCACTACTTTGCTTATTTGACCAGTAATACGCGCTTTACATATCAAAGAGGAAAATATTCTTTGTGATGAAGTAAATCTTGAGTATCAAAAAAAAACACTTCGGTAAAGAATTAGGATAAAAATGAAAGTTACTTCAGCTATTTTCCTTTCAAATTCACATTTAACCAAACATTTTGCTAAAGTTATTGCATTAAATTCTGCTTTGAAGAAGCTTTTTTTTTATTTAATTTCGATTATACTGAAATTAGACATATCCATCATACAAAAAAAGATTTTTTTGTACATTACAAGTTTCTATAGGTATCAAATTTATCGCGCTGCGGTTTTATTTATTTATTTACTGTTGTTTCCTATAAAGTGGAGAAAGCAAACATTGGATGCAGTCAATTTCTTCTAAAGTCTGCTAAAGATTTTATATTCCCAAGCTACTGCTTCATGGTGAAAAAACCCTCTTCTAGTCAGCTTCCTGCACAATAACTCCTTAAATTGGTTCCCCTTCCCTAGTTTTTACCTGAAATTCTTAAGAGTCGGTTTTATTGTTCGATTTCAGTAATTTCAGATCATTAAGTTTAACTTTTCTTCTAGCATTACACCAAGAAATTTCAAATTGCTTTCGGTCTCTATGGGATCTTATTTTTCCATTTAATGGTTGGTGCTCGTATCTATCCATAAAATAAAATAAACCGTGTTCTTTGGAGAGAGCTTTGCAAGTCTGCCCAGTAGCAATTCTGTGAGAAAAATTCCGATGGAAAGAGAAGTACATGATGGAGCATGATTTATAATGACGTATAAACTGAATTGAACTTTTTCAACCTAAAGGAAATGAATTTTAAAAATCTTTCATAGACTTATGAAACTTCTTACTTGTGCTTTAACTTTTTAATATCTTTACATTTGTTTTCCTTCCTTAAAAAGGATTTTTCGCAAAACTTGTCGCAGCACAATAAAATATAGAAATTTCAAAAATTGGCATTTTGAAATTATCATGAGTAAAATTTTCAATTAGCTCAAATCATTTAGATTTAATGCAAGTCTTTTGTATTTAAAACCGTTTATAGTAATCAATATATGAAATAGAAAATATAAATAAAAAATGCTAGAACATTTGATTTTCTTGAAAAATGTAGTGAAAATAGAAATAGTGAGAAAACTTTCGAAAAAATACGCTGAAATAGCTTTTTTATAAGTTCACTTAAATAAAAAAAAATAGAACTTCCATCTTATTTCTGTGCCAATTCAGTGTTCAAAACAATCAAAAATTGCCTTGAATCTGTATATAATTCGAAGAAAATATTATGGGAAAAAGAAAGAGCTAGCATTATGAAACACAAATAAATACGAAAAAATAATGCGAAACACACTTATAAGTATTTCTAAAACTTCACACTTGCTATATTTGAGTTCCTTGGCAGATTTTTTTTGTCAGAGACATTGAATTGTAAAACTCTATATTTTCCTCTTTCATATTGCTTATGAATGGGTGCCTGCTTCTTTATTATTCTCAAATGATATATTCGGCATCATAAAGTTCATTAATTTTTTCAGTCATAAGAATTCTATAATGCTTAGAAGTACTTGTTTTAAAGTGTCATTTTCTCTTCTAGTTATCGAGCCCATATTCATTACTTTCAGACAATTAACATAATATCAATTTTCAACAAAAATCAAATCCAACAAATACTTTCGATTTCATTTTCATTGTTAATAAATACATCATGATTTTATTATAACACTGTATTCTATCTTACTTCGTATTCTATTCGAAAAATTTGCCTAACTGGAATAACTTTCAAATCCATGTTATATTCAAATAAAACTTTGGGATAATTTTGTTAGTGTTTTAGATAATGTTATGAGATTTCTACCAATCATAAAATTTACGTGCTATGAATAGTTTTTGGAAAGATTTATTTGAATATAAATATGTCGCACTTTCAGCTAATCTTACTTTTAAATTTTTTAATAAAATTTCAGGAAGTTTCATAGACTGTATATATTAAACTATTAGATTATAAATGTTTAACTAAATTTTTAGTTGTTTAATAAAAAAAAGCTAAAATATAAAAGCATTAATTACGAATGATCTGAAGAAAATTACGGATGACTCAGCATTCCTAAAAACTGAATGAGTTAAATTTCCAACATTTCCTCTTCGTTCATTTTCTTTAATATTCAAGCATGTTTGTAGTACGAGCGTGTAGAAAGTGTAAAAAGTCCTGTGTAAAATGGCCTGTTCCTATTTTCCTGGTTCCTAGGATTTTCTTTTCCTATAAAGCCCATGAAATTCCTTTTTCCCAATTTTAGCTTTCCAAACCAAGTCTTTCTAAATTGTGGGTCATGATCCAGTTGGATCTCATATAAAAAAGACTGAAATCTCATAAACTCTCATTCTCTTTAAAAATCTTAAAGTTGCTCTAGAAAAAATAGTTTAGAAAATTATCTTGAACTTCAATTATAGATAATTATTTTTTAGGGATTTTTTTTATTTATTGTCAAATTATGGTGCGTTTTTTTTTTCAAGTTTTAGGGTCACCAAAAAATTTTTCTAAAAGTGTGTGATTTTTTTTTTTGAACAAAAACAGAATCATGAGAGAAATAGGGACATTTTTGTAGTACGAGCGTGTAGAAAGTGTAAAAAGTCCTGTGTAAAATGGCCTGTTCCTATTTTCCTGGTTCCTAGGATTTTCTTTTCCTATAAAGCCCATGAAATTCCTTTTTCCCAATTTTAGCTTTCCAAACCAAGTCTTTCTAAATTGTGGGTCATGATCCAGTTGGATCTCATATAAAAAAGACTGAAATCTCATAAACTCTCATTCTCTTTAAAAATCTTAATGTTGCTCTAGAAAAAATAGTTTAGAAAATTATCATGAACTTCAATTATAGATAATTATTTTTTAGAGATTTTTTTTATTTATTATCAAATTATGGTGCATTTTTTTTTTCAAGTTTTAGGGTCACCAAAAAAATTTTCTAAAAGTGTGTGATTTTTTTTTTTTGAACAAAAAAGGAATCATGAGAGAAATAGGGACATTTTTGTGCTCTCAAAAAATACTAATGCATATGTTTTTTCAGGGGGCATCCACTGATTATGAAAAAGTATATTATGTACAGGATTTTAATGGCTAAAACTTCATAAATTAATTTTTAAGAATGTAATTAACAAGAGCCTTAATGATAAAAAGATATAATTATTTGAGTTTTTCTCAAAACACGTTTTCTTAACATTTCAATACATATATATAAACTTTTTATTGAATTAGTATGAAATTTCGTATTATATTTTTATAAATCTTATGCATCCATTAAACCTGTTTTATTTACTTCTGGACATTATTAGAAGTCATTTGTTGTTTTGTCGGTATTCCATGGACACCAGGACAACAACATTGGAAATTTAAAATACTCTCTACATTGAAAAGTATTGAGTATTTGTTCATATTTCATGTTTTATGACTTTCGAAATTTATTTAACTTTCATTATATTAAAATGAAAACAAATTTGTTGTAATGGATGAATCTTTGTCCACATATTATACTAATTAATTTTGGAATGCTTGTATTCAGAAATATTTTATGAATTTGAAGATTATCACATAATAAGGTATTCTCGCTTTGCTGTTAAAAAGCAAATATTTTAAGAAACAATGATATATATACCTACTATTACAATTATTTATTGATGTTATATATTATATATATACTATGAATTATGTATATCATAATGGAGACAAAACATTCTAATTTTAAAATCAGGTAATGTAGCTTAACTAAATTTTTCATCAGGTTTAATATTTATTTAGAAAAAAGTCTTTTTATTTACGATGTAAATTTCAATGATTTTCGTTGTCGAGAAGGCCCCCTTTTCCAGAATAGAAAAGCTTCAAAAGTTTCTTTAAAACCAAAGATGTAATCTAAAATAAAAATATAATTTTCAAACCAATTGAAATAAAAAGGCTATAGCCAATGTTCTTAAATGATTTCTTATTTCGCATTTAAATATTTTTCTTTCACGCTTTAAGAATAACCTTGAATTTTTCTTAAATGCAAAATAAGATAAGGAACACTGATTCACAGATTTCAAATGCAAGCTATGACTCAATAAACCAAACTTTAATTGAAAAAAGTTCTTCGAAATGGTATTTTTAGGTATCTCTTAGGAGATATATTTTCAGCATTTATTTCGATTTCGTCGTTGTGATATAGAAAATCTCAGTTTTTTAATTCTATCTCAGAACGTTCTGTGAAAAGCCCACCAAATTCCACCTTCTCTTCACAATTTAACGCATCGTGGATAACAGCTTCTGGAGGGGCGATGCAGGGAAGCCAGCTTCCAGGGATAAATTGGGGTGGCGCGGGAAGGAGCGAATGCACTTGACTGTGATTATTGAATGGACTAGCGGAAGAGATTTTCCCCCAGCAAGCAGTCAAAATGGCGTTAATCCTTAAGAAATAGAAGCTTAAAAACTGAAATATTTTTTTTTCTCTTCATTCTGACTTCCTTCGGATCGTGAGTAGGGGGGGGGGGAGAAAAGTAACACTTAAAGGTTTGCAAAAGATCGATGCTTGCGAAGGAATTCCACTTCCGATATGCTGTCTTTCCTGTCACGTAGTTTCTGCTGTCACAAGCCAGCACATTTCGGAGAGTTTGGCACTCACTGACTCTTGAATTGCAGGTGGACGTGAAGACATGTCGAAAACATTTTGCGAATAAATATGCCGTGGAAGAAAATTGGAAAAATTCAACCTGTAGAAAATGTGCGTGATCCCAATGATAAATTTTTTTAGAGAGAAATGGCCTATCTTTTCTCCCTTTTTTTTCTGATGAAGTTCAAAAAAATATTCGAAGTTATTAATTTCATAGAAAATATGTTTTAACATATTTACTGTAAAATTTATAATAGTTTCTAAATAGCAAGATAACCTCATGATTAGTAGTTATATATGCTAACATAGAATTCCTCAAATCTGCTCAATATTCTGTAGACACTAGACAGATATCTGAATTTGTAAGATTCTCTGGAATCTATAAAAGAATTTATCATCTGTCAATTTATCATCTTGAAAACGGACACATATTCAGAAATGTCAGAATTTGTGTCCGTTTTTCAATATTTTTTCTGATGGAGTTGAAGAAAATAGTCAAATTTTATATATAAGAGAGAGAATCTGTCATCTGTTAGAAATGTCTGAATCTGCGTTTGTTTTTTATTTTTTTCTCGTGGAATTGAAGACAATAATCTAAGTTCGAATACAAATTTTTAATATGTAATACAACTATTACATATTTAAAATATGTAATAGTTGCTTAATCGTCCTTTAACTTCATTTTATGTCAAACTTTCAGAAGTTGCACGGAATTAATCATATGTATCCAATATTGTGTAGATATATAACGTAAATTATAAAATTTCCGGTAATCTGTTCCTTGTCTGAAATGTCTGAATCTTCTGTAAGAATTTAAGCATTATTAATAACTATCATACTAAATTCAAGAAATAGGGATTTTTTCTTAAATCTGAGCAAGTGTATCATATATATTTATATTTACTGTTTCGTTTATAAAACTTAATTTTATGTTTAAATTCTTTATAAATTTAAATTTTTCTGAAAAAATAAATAATTTTTAAGAAAATAAAAAAACAACTCAACACAATACTCAAATAAATGACGATGATGTCAAAGATTTAACACTTTACAACGAGATATACCTTTATTAGTCAAAAATTGCTCCATAAATATTCAAAATTATGTTTCTTAACGAGAATTTTTGAGACATTACCTAAAGGCCATCGAAGATCGAGATTCTGATGTAATAAATATTTTGAAAATTTACTTTTCTGCAATCATTAATGGAATATTAGAAGATATTTGCATAAAAACTTTTCAGAATATCGTTGAGTTTTAATTACGAATATTTGCTTATTTTCAGTAAAGGACTCTACCTAAATAATTACTTAATTTAAAAAAACAAGCAATAAACGGAAATGAAAAGATAAATAGATTATATGGCTTTTCTGATCAATATGAAGAAATATCGATCATAAATGTATGCCATTATAAACTACAGATTATTGCAAATTAATTTAAAGTAGTACTGAGTTGTTACTAAGAAATTATTGCATTCTATTTAAGCTGTATGTTTTGTGCCTAATTATTGCAAGCATAGAAATTAGCTATTTAACATATAATCTTAGTATATCTCACTTATTTAATATATAAAGTTTACTGACATAAGAAATATTGCAATAAGGTTTTTCTCTGAAAATCATTTTTATCTAAGTATTGTCACAAAGAGTTCATTTTGCGAATTTGCAATTAAATTGCATTTAAACTCTCCTAAAAACACATATTCTCTTTGAATGGTTTGGATTATATATAGGAACTTCCTGTCTAGAGATCCGACGACTGTTTTGTGGTAGACCTTCTGATTTTGAATCTGCATCAGTTGATGAAGATGACATTTGCCCCGATGTTCATCGCTCAAAATTTTCATGCCCCATCAGAGAAAAGATGTTTGACTCCGACGGATTTAATGAAACCTTGAACACTCAAAACGATTATACCACTCAGCGGTGTCAAAAACGAGATTATACCACTGGATGATCTGATTTCACCTCCAAAAAAAGGAAGCCAAAATTAAAAATGATACACATCTTGCTTACTGCAAGTGATCTACCTCAAAAACTTGGATAATCAACTCAAGGAATTTCCGCCATAAGTTACTAAGTTGAAACATCCACTCATGCCACAGAAATCAACACGGACGTTGCCTCTCACTTAAAACAGGTCCCAAAAACGTCTATCATGCATGCGTCTCCCTTGCAAGGAGGTACATCCTCTCAATGATAATAGTACCGTTAACGAGTTCACCTCATTCATATGCCGCTAGGAGAACTAGTATACTTATAATGTGACTTCTAAATCTCGTCTATGAGGAACTTTCTTGTAGTAAATGAAATAAAATAGTAATGAAAAAATGGTAAATAGTAATGAAAATCTAAAAGATGTCCAGAAATCCAACCCATCGGCAGAGGATAAGCGAGTATTTAATAACAAATCGTTGTGAAACTCTCTCAAGGGAATATAACAGATTTAATATTTAATAAATATAACCAGTGCCAAATTAATTTCATGAAAATAATTGTAAATACTCTCTTTTACAAGTTTTCTAAAGAGTGGATATGCATTTTAGTTTAATTATTTTCTGCTTTTTAGTCTTTAATTTAAATTCTTTATTAAAAATATAAAGGAATCGTGACATTGTTTTTTTCTCAAATTCAATAACAAATGTCGTTCCTCATATGAATTACAATTTAATTAAATTCAACAATTAAATTATAATTAAATTCCGAAAAAATAAATAATGTATTGTTATCGAAAACACATAAGAGCAGAGAAATTTAGCAGCTGAAATGAAATGAGAAATGAGTGAAGGATCGATTACAAAATACCATTTTTCTAAACATGAAATAAGACGCGTTTAATGAAAGTGTGTAAATATAAGATACAATTGAAATATTAAAGGTAAAATGTTTAAGAATGAATAAATAGTCGAATTTGAATACTGCAACAAACCTAAAAATATATAATACTTGAAACATATGAGAAATATTAAGAAATTTCGGGGCAAATGAAATTTTAAATTGATAATGAATTTCCTGATTTATTGATAAATTAAATTTTTTAGATCAAATGCCTGCTTTGTTGTTTAACAGAAATGTATGAAAACGTTGAGTGCAAATGAATCAGAAAAATGGCATTGAATTAATGTGTTTTGATTAGAAATAGTTAATTAAATAATACGTGCAAAATTCACTGTTTATTAAACAGTTCATTAAATAAACGAAACACACTAACAGAAGCAGTGAATAACAGGCATTTGATAGAAAAAATAAAATACCGTCTACTTATATCTTTCATCTGGCTTATTTCAAGCATTTGGTAAATTGCCATCCCTAGATGCAGGCTGTCTTGCACCATTTTCTCCATAGAAAAACTTTAATATTATGTAAAGTAGCTCCAATATTAATTTTCTCATACAACTGCAAGTCGATATTACAGTAAATAGGCAATTTCGAAAAGTTGTATTTGACTAGAAATGCATTTTTTTTCTTTGCTTATTCTTTTTTGATAATTTAATGTTTTCAAAGCTAATGCCGTAGATTTATGTTCTTGAAGCCAAGAAGAGTATTGAAAATCATTTAGAAAGAAAATCAGCTGGTATTATTACAAAAAAATAAAGAAAATAACAACATTACCTGCTGTATTTTCCTTATCTCAAACTTCCAATTTCGGGGAGAGGTATATTTACAAAATTGCGGATATGGGAAACCGATAACTGGGAAAAGAAGACGCTACTCCACCCCTGTAGTGGGGGGAAAGAAGCAGTAGAAAAACGATCAGAATTATCATTATAGCATCGAAAAAAATTTTGACGTATTGGAAAGGATTGAAAGGCATGAGAAATCATTAGCGTAGTTATAATGCATTGATATTGGACAGTAATGACTTTAAGCGAAAAGAGATTTCGGTTTTTAGCCTTTTCTATTGAAAAATCATTTCCTTCTTCAGATTCGTGGTGGTAAGAAGGGGTAGAACCCATTTGAAATTTATGGTCGTAATATATTTCCAGGTAAAATAAAAAAAAGAAGAAACGATCAAATCTCGATGATGAATATGGAAATTCTTTCTTTACGTTCTTTAGAATCGCGCAGAAACACGTATCATAATATTTACGATTTTTATCAATCTAATGTCAAAACTTTTAAGTCTTGATGGTTAAATTCATGTTTTTTATGAATAAAATTTTTTTTGAATTGTATCTTTGAGAAAGTACTTTTCTTAAGATACAATTAGTATCTTAAGAAAGTACTTTTCTTAGTACTTTTCTTCTTTTTGAATGTAGACTAAAGAAAATGAGAATTCGCTGACTACGACAGTATTTTTTAGAAGTATCGCGACAGACTATTGACCTTACAGAGCATTCGAAGATAATATTCATTATTGTAATTCGCAGAACCAGGTTAATTTTATTGACAGTAAGAATTCAATTTATGGCTGAATGAGAGGAACAATTTCTAAATGATTACTTGCTCGAACGATGTTGGCGATCATATTATTGCTAAAGGGCCTTTCAAGTCAACATGGTCTGATTTGAACCTCGAAAATACATCTTTTAGCTAGATTTTACTAATTCTTTATTAATATCTTCTTCTACATGATTTTTTACTAGGTACCTTTTTAAAATTCACTCATTTTACTTTCTTTTTAAATATAATCTTAAAGCTCAATTTATAATTTTCATTTCCAGTATAATTTTTTCTTCGTATTGTTATATTCATCTTATTCTTTATTGTACGTATCCAACATTTTTATCAAACTGCTTTTGGCAATGTTACCAAAAGTCGTGAATTTTGAAACATTCTGTAAATATTCTGCCAAGACGCTTTCCGTTCAACATGCAAAGAGTTATGCGTTTTAGCTTTTGTATAGCTTTCTTCCTCTTTTAGCGATGTACACTTTATTTAAAATTCTCCAGCCTTTTGATTCTCAGTTACTTTGGTCTTTTGGTCTTTCTATAGCTTTTGGAGGGAAAACAGTATTTTTTCGCCTTATTGGTCGAAATTGTTGCAGAAAATATTATTTTCTTTGATACGGTTCGCTTTGATTTCATTCCCTGATGACGCGATCATTGCATTTTAACTATGATATTCTACCTTTTGTATTTCTATTTGTTATTTATCTTTTATTTATTTCCTCAGTGTTCTTAAAATTGCAGCATACTGTGCATTTGTAGTGGTTGTATTATATATATATTCCCCTTTTTACGTATAAGGGATTTTTTCACTCTAAATGTTCTTTATATTTTTCTTTTTTATTTCGGGTTCCTTTCTTTTACCCTTTCTTTTATTTCCATTATATATACATTTTCATGTATTTGCTTTTGATTTGTATGTTTATATATATATATTAGTGTTTAAAAATTAATTCTTTTTCTCACCATTAAAGGCGACATGTTACTATAAAATTCATCAAAATGTTGATATTTTTACTGACTTGTATGATAGCTTGAATCATTCTAAATGAACTTAAAAATTCCAGAGCTGTATCCGCACTTTTTATTTAACTATGATTTATGTATGACGAGGGATTAAACAATGGTGTCACATCCACTTTTTAGGTCATCTGCAAGAAAAAGAGTCAAATAATAATTTAATTTTAAGACGCAATTATTTTTGAAATCTTTAAAAATGTTTTTTAAACAACTTTATGCTTGAAAGTCTTCAGTTTCGACATATTTTAGGTATAAAATGTTCTTCTTTATAAGAATGAAAGTTTTAAATTAAAGTTTTATACGTGCTTTAATCAAGCTCAATCAAGGGTTTTTAAAATAATAGAAATAAAAGTATAAATTTGCATGATGTGAATTTATGTTAGTAGCAGAACTATGCATGAAATTATCTCCATGATATATATATAAGAAAATCAAAAATTTATGCATTATGAAATTTCAATTAAAATTAAAATCTATTTCTCATAGCAAACTAAAAAATTAAACTTATTTCTCAATCAAACTACAAAAGATATAATTGTATTTAGAGAGCGCTAATGCTGCTACGACTAAAACATAGATGAACTTAGCCAAATTAGTAAAAATGCCAAGTTAATATTAGGAAAAAGAATAAATATAGAATCAAAAAGGAAGAAATTAAGAATCCGGCCTGAAGACTTTCTCAAGGGTCACCCTCAGGCAGGGATTCAAACGAGGGATTTTATCAGTGAGGGATCTGACTTTTGTCCATAAATATTGACCCCTCGTGACCCGAAAATCCCCTGAAATTGAGGGCTTAGAGGTAAATTATTTTTTACAGAAATAAAACTAGAAATTACAATCTCCATATATATATATATATATATATATATATATATATAGATTGTGAGTGATAGTTACAGAGTATTAACATAATAAAATACAACTGTTGTCTAATTCCAAATATTAAAAACAAAAAAGTTGTTACGATGAACTCTGTTGCCTTAAATTTAAGCTGTCCTGTTATTAATTCCGTAAATGTTTCTTTAACTTCTAAATTATGCGGTTTTCTTGGTTTTTTCTCACGCATCTCAGGATTTAACTGTAATCCTGTAATTTTAACCAGCTAAAGTTAAGTTGCCATATCATGTGAAAATCATACGCATACCTGAAAGAGCATCTAAAAAGATTTAATGCGTTCCCTTGTTTCATAAAAGTTTAGCCGGTGCTGATAATATGCTACTCAGAGTCCTAATCATGATTATCCAAACAGAGCAGTAAAATTATCTCAAAGATGAAACAATTTGCCTAACAATGAAAAAATACTATGTGTGTGTGTGTGTGTGTGTGTGTGTGTGTGTGTGTGTGTGTGTGTGTGTGTGTGTGTGTGTGTGTGTGTGTGTGTGTGTGTGTGTGTGTGTGTGTGTGTGTGTGTGTGTGTGTGTGTGTGTGTGTGTGTGTGTGTGTGTGTGTGTGTGTGTGTGTGTGTGTGTAGTAGACTCTGATAGCAATCAAACAGCTAATTTCTGCAGTAACAGAGACAGAGATAGAAAAATATTTCTAATTGAAACAAATACTCCAACTGACGATAAAAATTTTATTTTCTGTTCTTTTGAGTCAATAAATGTATGGCTTATAAAATAACGGTCTAGACTTTTACACATTCCCCTGGCTTTATTAGCAATGCTTAATAAAATAATCATGACACACTAATATTTTAAACAAAAAAAAATCAGCTCTTCTGCTTTCAAAACTGACCCAATTAGGAAATTGGGATTCACCTGTGAGCCGCGATGGCCTAGTGGGAAGGTGGCGGCTTCTGGACCAGACGATTTCAGGTTAAAGACCGCTTTCATCGAAGAATCGCCGTGTCTGGTTCACACTAAATCCGTTAGCACAGAATATCCTCCCGTTGGTGTGGTGCAGGAGTTTGGAAAGGGGGTAGCAGCTCAGTTGCCGTCTTCATTATCTGACCGAAATTGAAAATTGTTAGGTCCGTCTCAAAACAGCCCTAAAGTTGCTTTAAAACGGGTTGTTAATATAGCTGAACTAATGTCGAATTTCCTGTGAGTAATTAACTTATCTGCTGACTCCGCTCTAATGGACAGAAAATATCGGTCCTAAATAATCTGTTATTTCACTTTTCCAAGGGACTTTGCTAAACCCTCTCTTTATTTCTACTCTGTGCTTTTAAAATGTGTTATTTTGAATTGCTATATACATATACTATCTACATTTAAATTTCGTTAAAGGATAGTAAGCACTTACTTTTATTTCAAATTTGTGTTTGAAGAAGGATTATCTTTTTAGAATGTAACTTCAGTATCGGCTAAATTTAAACTTAGTTGTGTTCTTTTTAAAACGTTTAATTTTTTTATCCTTCTTTTTTCTTTGTGCTATCTCTCCTTAACCCTTTCTAGGGCAGTGGGAAGTATGCTTCCCACCAAATTTATCAATCTGTGTATGAAATTATGTAGGTTAGAGTAAGTTCTGACCAATTTTTTAGTAAGTCAGAAACTTAGATGCTTAAGTTCTTTATCTCAGATAAAATGATGTGTCTTGATTTATTACTTAATTATTAATTAACCAAATTAATTAATTAATCAAATTAAATTTATCTAATAAGCTAAATGAATCCCTTTTCTTATTCTAATTTCAAGCCTAAAAATATTTTAACATAATATGACTAGAAAAAAATGACACTTTAAAGGGTTAAGTTATTACATATTGGCTCAGTTCAGATGCTGTTTCCGTCAAATTTTCTTCGCCGGATTTTATTTATTTATTTAGCTATAAAAAAAACTTTTTTTTTTTATCCTTTGCATTTTTCAAAGGCTTAATCCTAATTCTGTTGACGCTTCAAAGCGGAACTGTAAACTGAGATGTTACGTTATAGTATATGAGGTATATGTACGTAATTTAAATAAGCAGGACGAAAATGAGTTTTTATTCATCATTAATTAGCTATCAATTCATCATTAATGAAAATTTTGAAATCAGGATTTTTCAGATGCTTATTTGATTCTTTTAAATATTTTTTGCTCTTCAGATTATTCAAATGTTTTCCCCGATTCCCTAATCATGCTAAAGCTTAACTTTGTTATTATACAGTTGCCATGTTATATGTGAGTTATTATTGTCTTAATTTGAAAGAGCATGATAATAAACGGAATTTATTCATTTCTAATTCAGCTATCAATTCATTATTAATTAATAACCTTCATATTTTAAACTATATCATCTCGTAAATGCTTTAACTACTGAGTAACTAATCTATGCATTAATGAGATAGATGTTCCTTTCTTTCGTCTTTGTTAAATTGAACTAAAATACTAAATCAATCAATAATACCCTAAAAAATTAAATATTATGCTCTTTTCTAGCATACCCCAAAAACACCCTTTTTAATCATTTGTACGCATAGAATTTAGTAAATCATTCAAAACTCTTTAATTTTTGGAGGCTTTTATGTGCAAAAAGCAGCTAAAGTTACTTGTTTATTCCACGCAAACTCTCCTTTATGAATATTGCTGTTGAATATATTTATCTGAAATATATTATATTTGTTATTTGTAAGAACTTTATGATAAACTTATTTCAGAATAAAAAAACATTTTTCGTACAATTGCACCAACATATATATCGTTGACTTGTGAGTCTATCATTTTCTTTGTGAGCGTGAGTGCGAATGAACATGTTATTATAGTTGTTTGAAGAGTCCTGTCGGAAATTCATTTAAAAAATAAGCATATAAATGTTTTATAAAGACATCTTAATAATTTTGCATCTCAATTTTATTAATGAAAGAATTAAGAAAATCAAACAAATCGTGTTTTTTGTGATTGAATATGTAAGAGAAAAAAAGTCATTCCAATAAAAATATCAACTAATCAATCATTTTAAAATTTGCTGTATTCTGTTATTTTTCAACAAAAAAGAACTCTGAAGAAAAGGGAAATTAGCACTGCAATTTTAAAAAAACAACTTTTAGATGAGTTTAATTTAAAAAGTTTACTAAAAATTTAATTTTATTAGTGTAGTAAACAACAGAATTTTTTTTAAACTATTTTCTATTTTTTACTCATAAGACCAACTGTTTCTCACACTCGCTCCCGAATGCTGACACTTGGACCGAGCCAAAATGTAATTTAATTAATGATTAACTGTTAGTTAAGTTTTGAAAATATTAAAATTGCGTATTCTCATCAACAGCACAATACCGTACAAATTTAACAGTTTTAGTATATCAAGAACCGAATCAAAAATCGACTACAATACTCCAACTTCACAAACAAGAAACAAATCAAGTTAAATAAAACTATTTTTAAAAGTTTGAATTTTTTGACGAATTTTATCATCTTATTAAAAATGTATTGGTTTATTCTTCTGAAACTTGGTGTATCCTCAAACAATCTCATAGTCTCAAGAGATTCTGTATCACAGTTATAAAATATCTTTTCTTCTTACACAATTGGGAAAAAAATTCAAAGCTACGGATATGATGATCAATAATGGAGACGATATTTTCTATTCTTTTCTTTTATTAAAAATAACACTATAAAGAATCACATTATCTTTGTACAATTGAAATGTCACAGAATAATTGTCAGCTATGACACTTTTAGAAAATAAAAGAATTTATTTATTACTTATTTATCGGAGAAGAAAATAATAACAATAGCTCTGAATCGATTCCCAGAGTAATAGATTGCTCTTCCACTGGGAAAATATAACTGAATCAATAACACCGGGGTCTGACATTTCAATCAATATAAAATAAAATGTCGCAGAAATCAATACAGTCAATCAATGAATAGATTGTCTGCCTTAACATAAAACAAGCAAAATACTTATAGTAAATATTTTATCAATAAAATGTTCAACCATATAGAGGGCCTAAAATTAAATAAATGAAAATTATCGAAAGTAAACATCAAAACTGAAAAAGAGAAAAACCATTATTACTGGAGATGGGCTAAAATTTTCAAATAAACTAAATTATAGTTATATGATTATATGGAAATTTTATGCCTCACTGTAAAATTAATTGAAATAAATTTAATAGATGTATTTTTACATACATACTTTTATCAGTGTACAAAAAATATCTTTTTCATTTTAAATATTATTTACTTTTTAGTAATTAGTTTATAATTTATCATTTTTAAAGTTAAAAAAATCGTCAAATAATCTTTCCTCAGATTCACAACCAAGTGGTACTCTCTAATAAAACGAAATTTAAATAAATTAACCGAACAACTGATAATTAAATTCTGAAAAAATTAAAATAGTATATTGTTATCGTGTACATAAGTGTATCAGTTTCAAAATTCATCAAAAGGCTGTTTGTAATAAGTCGGTTACAAAATTCCGTCGTTACAAAAATAAATCAATTTCAAATAAAGGAAATTTTGCAAATAATTTTTTACAAAGAACTCGAATTACACGAGAAAACAAAAAAATTAGCATTATCTGCATAGATGAAAATGATAATTTTGTAGATGTATTTTTGGAGTGAAATCTTTGAAGCAAACTCTGAATTAAAGTATTTAGCGATTAAAATTGTTGTTTTCTATGATTTCTAATAGACATCCATGCTTTTTTAAACAGTTTATTATTTTTATAGTCTTTGAAACTTTCTTTTATATGACTTAAAAATCTTTCAATATCCCTTCAATATTCATTTAAAACTATTAGTTGCGTCTTGTTAGAGTACAGCTTTTTACAAAATATTGAAGAAAAACTTCAAAACATTGTACACGTATTGCTTTGGATGTATTTCAAAGATGTACAGAAGAATGTGTTTCGAATAATGATGATACCGTGCATCATTATTCTTCGAAAAAGTTTTTCTACTGCTTTATTCTTTAAATAAATAGATTTAGAACTCAAATCGCAATAGAAAGGTATTGAAAATTTTAATTCAACAAAAGTAAATAAAATACTTAAGATATTAGATTATCCGTACGACAATTTCTTAGGGAGGGGGGTATAGGTACTCGTTACTACATTCATTACCAACTACATGGGTACTATAATCGTACTATAATTTTAACAGAAAAGATAGAATTCGTAACTTCTTAATCGTAAACGTTTTTACTCGTTCTCACTTCAAGTTCCGTTTTCAACCTACCCCGCTTGCCTTTTTCGTTAGAATAACCTATAAAATTAGATTAACCTATAGATTAATTATTAGATTAACCTATAGATTAATTATTAGATTAACCTATAAGAATTCAGTTACTGATTTTTTTTTCTGTTTCTATTGTAAGAACAAAAAAATTATAAAATTATAAAATATAACTATGTGGTTTGAATGTAGAGTTTTTTTCAAACGAATTTATGAAAGAAAGAGAAATTATTCTCTTTAAAAGAAATTTAAAAGCAATTGAACATATCAAGATGCTTCATAGGACAGAAAAAAAGAAAGATGAAAATTCGCGTGCCTACTTGGTTACGAACAGAAAAAACATTTTATATAAACCTGCAGCCCGAAATTGCTTTGATGCTGAACTAATCTGCGTATGTAGTATGTGTGTTGTTCTGAAAAATATCGATAAAATCTACCTTTTATATTTGAACAAAGAATCAATAAAACCGAAGATCCGAATTTGTTGACTCAGCTTTTCGGTATCTTGATTATCTGGACCTTAATAGAATAATCGATAAAAACGTTGGTCTAAAATTTGCTCTTTTAGTGTTTTGCTTAATAATGAGAGATCTTAGGGCTTCCACAGGAAAAGATAAAGCTATTTTTTTTGTCGGTAAGGACAGAACGTTGTTTTGTATTATTGATTTCACTTGATGGTTATTGGATTATGAAGAACTCTCCATGGTTACTGAGCTACAGAAAAGTGCTCATAATAAATTCGTTTTATTAATTTGCATTATGACCAAATATTGCAATATATGTGTATTGAGACATATTTATTATTCAGATTTTGACTCCAACTGTCTTATAAAATTTACATAATGATAATTTATAAATTTCATAGAATTCACACTCTACACCATATAAATTTCAAAGCATTTTATAATAGTGAACAGCCTGCTATTTAGCACAGCCTTTTTTTATCTTTATCGTACAAGAAGTATAAAAATTATATGTATTGTAATCATCAAAAACTCGGTTTCGAGATTTTAAGAGATTTTCAAACTCCAAATCTCTCTGAATCAATGAAATACATTTTTGGAATTAGATCTGTAGCTCAGTTTGTCTGTCTGTTTGTCTATCTGTGAACACGATAGTTCAAAATAGCTTTGAGCTAGACATATAAAACTTGGTATATGATAATTGTAGTTTAAATTAAAAGTTTTGAAATTTTTAGCTCTTGTTTGCTCTTGATTAAAATACGCTATTTTAATATTTACAGGACTGAATTAACAATTTAACGGTTAATTTCATTAAATTTTGATTCCACATGAGTTCTCCTGCCAAGTAGTATATATGCAAAAAATTGAATCTGAAATTCCATAGGATTTATGTAAATGACTTATAAACCAAAAACACTAAGCAGAAAATAATAAAATAAATAATTTCTACTACACTAAAATATTATCTTTTTAGAAACTGTTTTTACAAAAGTTGTTTCAACAGTTATTAAACACTACCGAATTCTCTATAGCTCGCATCACTCGAACTTTTCACATTTATGAAAAAAAAATCATTTTGACGAATTAAAATGGGATCATTCTAATAGTATGCATTTTCCTTTCGCTTTAAAATATTTTTATTTTTACATCTTTCGCCACTTTATCGTTTTTTGACTTTCATGTTTCCTTTTTCTTTCTCTACTCTTAGATGAATTCCAGTTTTTTCCACATGATAATTTTCCTTCTGTTTTATTCAGTCTTCATTATCATCATCATTAGAAATCATAGTCAGTATCGTCGTTAGATGATGGCTGATGAATGTAATCATTATTCGTCTTTACAGACCTTATTGTAAATGGGAAGAAATAAAAGAGAGGCTCATCAAATGCTTTTCTTCATTCTTTTTCTAATGGTCAGTTGTTTCCAGAGCGTAATGGCTTTTATTACCGCAGTGGGCAAGAAAAAAAATCAAACGGTAAATGCTTCTGTTTTGCCTTTAAATGGTGAGTTTTGTGGAATGTCGCTTTTCTATGAATCAATTCCGTTTGATTTTGATCAATTCCGTTATATTTACAAATCATCTTGTTACTCGAATATACTTGATATATTTAGTCATTTTTAATGCTAATTGATATGCCCCGCAATCTTTGTGAAGTGAAAACTTTATCAAATCTAACATAATTTTTTAAAAACTTAGCTGTTAAATTCATTGCCGCGAAACATAACAGTAGTATTCTATCACTTTCATCAGCATTTGCGGGCAAAATTTGAAGTACATATTATACTATAAGTTATATTATAATAAAGGATAAAGGATTTTAATAATCACATACTAAATCAGATATTGACGTCTACACGATGTAAATATCATCTAACGAAAAAATAAAAATGTATTTAATGTTAGCATTCAACGGAATGATTATACGCGAGTAAATAAAAATATTTTTAATGCCAACAAAATATTAATATAAAATATTAAGTATTTAATACCCTCTAACGTCGACACTTTTGTTCTTAATTAAAGTGAAAGTAGCAGATGTTCCAAATCCTTTTTAAATCTCGCAGTTTCTTGAAAAATTGCAGATTGTATCAAATCATGTTTAAAACAGCAGAAAGTAAAATTTTTGCTGACTGTTAATAACTTATAGAGAATGATTTAAACTGTTAATAATCTACAGAGAATGATTTAATTTTTATTTAAACAATCCGAGCTGCAAAGTAGGCGGTAATTAAATAAAATCATACAAAATATCTTTAATATTTTAATTCAATAGGAATGGCTACAACTAAGAGAAAATTTTCTTTTCTGTATATATAAACTTAGTGTTTAATTAATGAAAAATAAATTATTCGATTCTTTGTAATGAGATTCTCATTGAAACGTTCCTTATGCTTCATAGACTTTGCGAGTAAAACTTGAAGAAAATCTCTTGAGTAATTTGGATTTCTACAGTGCACGATTAAAAATCTTCATTTACATTTAGAGAAATTTATTGATTTCTTTATTTGTTACTGATCTCGTTATTTGTCACAAATACAAGAATTCACATATAGACCGTTTTTGAGAATTTAAACCAAAATGAAAACTTACACTGTGGGGACATGCTTCAAGCTTAATCGTTCCTGAAATAAAAGAGAAAAGAAATCATAAATCATCAAATCGTAATATGCATACAATACAATATATGCATACATATATAACAAATCGTAATATGCCATACATTAAGTGCCGAATAATTGAACAACTTTATTGCCATTGCGTATCAAAAAACTGTTTATTCACGTCTCATTTCTCTAATTTAATATGCGTCTAAATTTTATGCTCTTGCAAGGCTTGGTGAGTAGATTCCATTTTCATTCTCATTAGACGCTTTCCAGAGTCATAAATGTGGTGTAAAGATGATGCAAACATATCTCCCGCGACGTGTGACGTCGGACTAATAATTAGCGATCCTTTTCTGTACACTTTTCCCCAAAAGTCGGTATGAAATTAGAGAAGAACCGGACACTCAATTAGGGTTTTCAGTATATGTAGAACAACCGTCTTGCTTCATATGGAATGTGTCGATCTAATATCATAGTAAATGAATACAAATGGAAATAAAACGTGAAATACATTAGTAACTGTTGGATAGTGCCTCTCCGGCATCGACAACATAGTCCCGATGCCGGAAAGGTGTCAAACAAGCAATTAGCAGCAAAAAAAAAAAAAAAATCCCATATGTGTGTTCCATGATTTACAAGTCCACCACAAGTTTGAAAGGGGAGCGTGATACCGGCTCAGGTGTCCCCTTTGTCATCTAAGCAAGGTTTAAAATTACGAGGCTCATTCTAAAATAGCTTTCATATTTATTCAAAACAGAATTTTAATGTAACTAAATTAAATTAACTCCAATTACAATAAAAAATATTTATAAAGTAAAATTCAGCGAACAGTATTTATTTAGATTTTCTTCCTAACAATTACTAACATGCATTTAAATGGAAATAAATGTTTATTGAGCCCATTAGTGTCTTTATTCGAATTTACATATGGTAGATAATACAACATATTTATCAAAATAAATTATCTTCTACTATTTTATAATGAGGTGGTGGCATCATTCCTTTGCCTTTCTTCTATAATAGCAACGCGCACAATTACAACATTCATAAATGCTATACTAATTTTTCAATTTAAATTTAATTGTTTTAACTATACGTCGATTGCAAATAAGTCATTAACTCGGCAAATAAGTCAGCCCTTAAAAGGTTACTCTATTATTTAAATATTATTTCAACTTCTTTCCATTTCATGATAGCGGGATTTTTTTTCCCTGTAAATTCGAAGCAGTGAAACGACAATTCAGGTGGTAACCAAACTTTGTCGGGGCAATTTTCAATGTATTAAGATTTGAAAAACTGATTAGATATCAAACTTAACTTCGGACACGACTTCTTTCACATTAGCAACAAGTTACCTGTTATTGAATAAATACGGGGGTATTTTAAAAAGCATGATCCGATACGAAGCCTTGACAGCTTTTTAAAAAATAACTAGGAAAATAGCGAAAAAAATTTCTGAATACTCACTAAATATCAAAGTTTCTCCAGTTATTTTAAATATTTTATGTGTTCTCATCTAGTTGCTCGGATAGCTAAATTCATCCCACACTTTTTTCCGACATTCTGATATCGATGAAATTCACTAACGTTGATAATCTTTCTTTACCTTCTTCTGTAAAGTTCTGCAAGTAAAGGAGACACAAAAACGCGGAATTTGATTGTTCCTACAAGAAAAAGTTATACAAAGCTAATGTTTGGAGATCTTCGAGGGTTTGTAACTATCTGGTTATATACCATGCTACTGATAATGACACATAGAACACTTATAAAAGCACTGATGAAGCTTTAATACTGCACAAGTATTGCGCAGTTTGTGCTATTATATTTATTGTATTCTGTAAAAATTATTAAAATTTCAAAACCAGTCTTTTTTTAAACCGTATATTGTGAAGAGGAGGAATTTATATTTATATAGGAGAAACCAATATTCTTTATCTCGGGGTACAATAATTAAATGACTTTCCAATAGAAAATTATCAAACATACATTTTTCGTTGATTTCCCGTTACTTTTTATAGTTAAACATGCAATAAATATCAACTAAACTTTAATCTGTTAAGAACCTGTCATTTCTTAATCTTTCTCTGCCCCAAAAAACACGAGCTTGACAACCAACCTTTATAAAAATTATTAACACATCCTATCTCTCTCGTAATGAAAGCTGTCCGAATTACTAAAGCGAACACAAAAATAGAACTACGAAATAAAAGCCTGCAGTTGGAGCAGTCAACGTATTGTTCACAAAATATAAATGCCAAAGCTCTTTTCGGAGACATTTTTCTTTATTTTAAACTGTTTACCCTACAGATGGCGCTATCCTGTTCGCTTGTACATTTGTGGCATTTTTCATTCTTAGAGATAGCAGGAAATAATGGAGGCCACATAAAGGCCATCTCTCTCCTTCCGGAACCCAATTCCACTCGCAATTTATTTCACTCTAAATGGGGAAGGTGATGACGTTTTGATTTCCCATCATTCCCGTTTCTGTCTGTCTCATTAAGGGTTGTTAGAGAACGTAAGGGGGGGGGACCTCCCTTTTCTGGAACTTTCCCCCTCCTCCTCCTTTTGAAATTGCTAGGAGATCTCCAAAGATTAGTTTCCCGTGTTCACATACGCACTTCACTCCTAAGATGCAAATGACATACGTGAAAGGATTTTCTTTGACTCAAACGAGAAATAAAAATCATGTTCTGCCGCTTCATTTTAAGCAGCGATCTTCCAGGTTTTGTAATGTTTGCTTAATTCTTTTCATCGTTTGTGGATCTATGATGGTCAAATGTGTTCCTAGTTATCATTAAAAGATCAATGTCATATTTAAGACATCTATTCATGGTTTCTCGTTACGAAATATACAGAAAGAGAGTGTTGTAATGGTCGAAAAATTCGAACTCCAAATTTTGACTTTCTCTCACGATTCAAATCTTCTTAAGTCCGAAAAACACGCTTTTGGAATTAAGTGTGTCTGTCCATCTGCAAATACGATAACTCAGAACGCTTTGAGCTAGACAAATAAAATTTGAATGTGATCTTCATACGAAATTTACAGATAGTATCAAATTTTCAAAGAAATCCATTCACAGAAATCATGTCTGACTGTCTAAGAACAAGTGAACACGACAACTACAAAACGTAAAGGGCTAGAGAGATAAAATTTGTTACACAGACTTAACATTTAAAGCGTAAATCCGTATAAAATTTTGAATCAAATCCATTCAAGTACTGACCATCTATTGGTCTGTACTTTTTCATGCCTGTAACCGTGATAACTCAAAAACCCAATGATACAAATAATTGAAATTCAGTATATGATCTTACAACTAAAATTGTAGTTCTTTGTCAGATTTTGGTTTCATTTGATTGAAAAAAACTTGTCCATAATATATTTGATTTTCTTTATTATTTTACGAAACACAAAATTGTCATGTGTGAAGCCCTGAAAACAAAAATCTGAGTACTCCTGCTATTCATGTGTATTCATGGCCCAAAGTCCAAAATGTCACCTTGACCAAGATCCACAATTTTAATCAGAGGGGAGTGGAACAACCAATTTATTAGAAAGTATGCAAGGAAGTTTCGGAGGATAATTGCTACAAGCATTTTTATCTAACTGTGAATATGTTATTGGTCAAAAATATTACCATATCTAAGTACCTATTGACTCTCATATTAAGTGAAGCGAATAATTCTCATACAGCTTGATAATCAATCCGTATAATGCGTAAGATAGATTAACATTTTTACACGCTTTATTTAATGTTTTTATTTTCCTTTAAAAAGGAAATGTATGTATGTACCTGGCGTTTATACATGAACAAAAACTGAAGATTTTATAAAAATTAGCATTTCCCTAGAAATATGCTCAGATACAATTCAGAAATATGTTTGTACTTGTATACATTCATTCGAAAATGCATGTCTCATACAACAAGATTTTTTATTACCTGAAATGTATCCTCCGCAGTGCCCTAAAATTCAAAGTCCCCTTACAAAAATAGTATAATTAGTCAGAAATTTTCTTTACTTCGAGAAGGAATTTCCCACTAAATGAATCAATCATGAGATAATAGATTCTTTAAGAAAAATACTTATCATATTTTCATATTATTTATATATTAATAAATCATAGTAGCAATAAAAATTGTAAGTCCCTTAATTATGCTTTTATTTTAAAAACCTAAAACACAAAAGTCTCTCTCGTTCGAACATAGTCATTTGAAATATCTAATTGATGCAGTTACGAATTTAAAAGCATTCTAGAAAAATTTGCGCGAAGCAGAATACTATTTGTATTTCAGAACGACGACTAGCAGTATTTTCAGCATTCCATAACCACAACTTTTGCAATCCATTCGTGTTCCCTGTTTGGCAAAAAAGACTCTGAATCCGTTCGTTTTAAAGAGTATCATGCATTTATCTAATATCATACATTTCACAATATTTAACCGATTCAAACTTAACAATTTATTGAAATATATATCTAAAGTTTGGATTGAAGAAACAGTCGTTTAATTCTTAAAGTTTTTTATTCTTTAGAATTTTATGGCATATGGTCAAATTTTTAATTTTTGTCAGGATTTCTTAATCTAAGCCCTGACGAAAACAGAACACCAAATTGAGTAGGCAAGCAGAAATGATGAAAGAGACAGTGTGAGAAAGAACCTCGATCTTATATAGTTTTAGAAAGAAGTTGAAAATCTCGGCGTATAACTTTATTGAACATTTAAGGAAGTTAATCTTACGATTTAAAGAAAAAGTACAAGTCCTTAAAAAAGAGTTTAAGTGAATTCGAGAAAAAAAAACTCGTATCCCACATTTCAGATAACGATTTTCTATGCGTTGAAGTCAGTTGATGCAAATTTGAAGTGTTCGTTGTTATAGCAATGAAGGACAAAATCTTGCACGGCAAAGAAGGCTTAAGTGCAGCAATTTTTTTTTATAATGGCAAACAGTAATAAAGCAAATTTAGCAGCATTAAATTTCAAAAAAACACTAATTTGTTATTTCACATCAGAATAAAATAAGTAAACAACAAGTTTTCACTCAATTTCACAATTACTACACTGTTGCTAAGGCAACTAAATCGAACTTTCCACTACAGTGCTGTCATTGGTTATTAGATGAATTTTGCTTGATATGATGCAAATTAAAATCAACTTTGTCGTCAATTTAAATAAAAGAAATATTGAAGTTCTACAAATAATTTACATTTGTTTGTTGCTAAGAAGTCATAATCTTCTTAAAAATGAATCTGAGATCAAGTAATACTATACCATAAACCAAGATTGAATGATTTTAGAAAATGGTTTCTGAATATTTTTTTTAATATTTTGGGTTTCCCAGATCTCCAGGAAAAAAATTCTAAGATATTTATAAAAAAATTTAAAGTTTACTTCTCTGTGAACTGAATGAAAATTTCCTTTTGTAAGGGGGTTTTTTTTTCATGTATTTTTTAAAGATCATAAACATTTCTTTTTGTATTTTTTATTCCCGGCTGTTTTATGCTGTATGAAATATTTCTGGTTTTTAAGAATCACCTCTTCGTTGAATATTGAACTTAAAATAGTTCTGAATCTAAAGAATAATATAAAGGGAAAAATAAGCATTTAAAATTGAAAATTTTGGTCTTAGCATAATCATGAACCAAACTAATGTTATTGTTGTTTTAAATTCCATCAAATGAGTATTTGGACGTTTACCCACTGGAGATACATTTAATTGAAAACTTTTTAATATATTCATCTAAAAGTCTGGAGAATCTTTATGGTATGTAAACTACAAGTCATTATACTTGGCTGAATATTCTTTTACAATCCAACTCCAAATACCATACATCATTATATGATCACTCTAAATATTTCATAACAACTGCTGGAAGATTACTGTAGCCCTAATTATTTCTGTAAAGACACGTGAAAGAAATAATGCGATGAAAACGCAGAAGCATCTTAAGCTCTGGAGTACAGCAATCACCGTGAGAATGGCCGCTTTCGGATTCAATCCCGGCAACAGTAACATCAAAAATATCTGTAAGTCTTCTGTTTAAACATTCGTTGTATTTTGTTGGGACTTCTAACATATTCTTTTTCGTCTGAGGAATTTTTTCTACAGATGTGACGTGGAAGCTTGAGGAAGTAAGTGACGATTTAGATGTCGTCCACCGAATCTGACCATGATTCAAATTTACAAGACCCGTTCCCAAATAGAACATGTAACATTGAAGCAGGACGCAGATATCATAAATTAAACCCATGACAATATTATGGAATATTTTAATGCATTATATAAAGCCATACATATTTAGTATGTGTAAGTTCTAACCTAAATGTATCTGATAAAATTTCGCTAATAAATCGCGCTAATTCGATTTAGATTATAGTTTCACTTTTTTCAGCTGTTATATCTACGGTACGATATCGGTATATCAAAGTTATTCAGAACGTAAAGTTTTTGTTTTGTTATAAACCAATTGTTTTATGAAGTTGCAACTTTCCCAAATACTGCCACAAAAGAACATATTTTATGTTTAGCTTCCTCATATAGTGTAGAAAATCGAATATACCTAATGAGCTTCTTCATTTTCACCCAATGTGCACTAATATTGGCAAAGATCTACAGTTTTTCTGTAAAAATCAAGAAACAAATGTCATGGTAGGTCGAAATTTTAACGCAAATCCATAACTATTGTGTAAAAATCACATTTTAAAATTCATTCAAGCTACATGTTATTATTTATTTATTTATTTTAATTAACGTATTTGCCCTGGTGCGAATGTCAAATCCAAAAATTATCTCCCCATAATGGATTTAGTCCAAAATTTGATTCATGCCTACGATTTTGGTGATGATACCAGAGGAAAAATTTCATTCATCCTCATCGATATACAGGGACGGACTCATGCACAGACTACTTTTAAAGGGATTTCATCCCAAATTTGAGATACGTCTATAATTTTGGTATAAAAGCTCCATACTAAATTCTTTTGGTCTAGTTGGTTCCCTTTTATAGGTTATAATGTTCACAAACCATTTTTTCATACTCTGTAAAATGAAAAAAGAAATTATCAACAGATCGCCTCTATATTTAAGTCTCTTTCTCTTCATATACTTCGAATACAAGAAATTAAAAATAATCTTATCTCAATCGTGGCAGAGGAATTATTATTTACACTTGAAAAAAGTCTTTTAGAAAGACAAGATCGATACGAAAATGCTATATGATATTTAGATAAAAATAGATTCCGTCTAGACGAAAGTCTCTTTTTTTGTCTTTAAAAGCAATATTCTATTCTGTAAATCAATAAAATGTAGTGTATTATTATAATATGACATTGTTTTAGGGTTGGAATACTATATGTAAGTTATATTCGCAATGGATAGTGATATTATAACCGCCCATTAAAACAAAATAAAAAATATATATGAAAGAAACTGGTACTATAAAGACAATGCGCCGCCTCATCACTCCTGTGCCTATAACCAAAAGCAGACGGATAGGCTTTCTTTATGTTAACTGCAAAATATAAAAATCATTAGAATCAAAATGCAACTGCTGATGCAATCAAGTCACATGAAAAGGAATCAAGCCTAAAACTTTATCCTGCCGTAATTCAGTCGAGATATTCGAAACAGTTTCTCAGCCATAATAATTTGAATAATGTTCACAATGGTTATACTAAAAATTGAGGAAGGGAAAGAGGACTTGATCGATCTAAAATTGAGGGATTTCCAATTAATGAACACAAGAAAGTTATCTAGACTACAGGATTTTCCAGTTTTCCTCTATAAATCTCCAAATATTTATAATAATTAGATAAATAATTTTTATTGAATTACTAGCTGAAGTATCAAACATTGTTCAAGATGAAATTTTCCTGACTTTTACCAATAAAAAAAACCTAAAGTTTAATTAATTGTCACAAAAATGTCATTAAACCCTTGCTTATACTTAAGTATCTCTGAGCAAAATTTTAATTAGAGGTCATATACTAAGAAATATAGTAATCGAGGGCAGCCCAACAAGTCCATAAAAAAACGCTTTTTAGATAATTTTTTTACATCAAAAGCTTATTTTATATCATATAATATAAGACATAACTTTATCTCTATCATTTGCAATTTTATTTTTAATAAATACACTTTAGAATTCTTTCTAAACCAAAAAAAGTAGTCACCGAAAAATATTTAAAGAATAAAACGCAATTATTAAAAGAATAAAGAAAGAGTAGTTCAAAGCCTCATAATTTACCCTTCAAAGGAACACGTATATATTTTCATGCTTCGAAATCACGAGCAATTATTTATTAATTTTTTTTTAATTTATAAAAATTAGAAGGAAAGTTGCATGAAAATAAAACTGATGTCGCTGAAAAGGTAAAATATTAATTTTTAATTGGCATAGGAATATTTCTTTCAGGATAATTTGCTGCGAAATTACATCTGGTAAAACAGCAAACTTTCGGATAATTTCTAATTAATTGAATATGTGGTGTAACTTCTGAACTCGAAAATCGTCAGCATTATTTCTTGTCTTAAATAATAAGAGCGCAAAGTCTGATTGAATTCAGCCAAGTTATTAAGAATGAGGCGTGAAACATATATCCATATGTAGCCCCAATTACTTATTTATATTAAGATATTACTAATATTGTTGGCAGTTATGTCTTATGACAGCTGAAATACATTATTTTTTAATCAGACAATCGATCCAGATGCATTTGAACTGTTAATAAAAAAAAGCTAAAAACATCCGCGTCTAGACAGAGATTTTTCATTTTCTGTCCGAAAAGACTGACAAAAATAAATCTCTTCTTAATAAGCTGTTCGACACGATGTACTCTTTAAGCTCAGCTTTTTCTTCCTCCTTTTAGGAAACCACTTTGTTGCCATGGCGATAGTTTTCCGAAACAGAAATGAGCTACTGATGAACTAGGCGAAGCTGAACGGAATATTCTAAAGAGAAGGATGGCAATAATTACGTGTATAAGAATTAGTTTCTAAGTTTAGTAAAAATATTTTTAGGCTCTTATTTTTTCATTATTTCCTTTGTTTAAGTGCACTTATTTTTCGCACTTTATATTTTTTATTTTTAAAACTAAACTCTGTTTATATTCTCATATCCAGGATGCTTTATATAAAAATTCATAAAAAACATTGCAAAAAATGTTGAATACTAAAAATTGTAGGCTCTAAAATTGTAAATTTATATTTTTAATTAATAATAAACTACTCAAAATTTTATAGAATTAACGAATAACCTAAAAAAATCTTCAGAAATTCATGTTAAAAAAATAAAGACATAGTTGCAGTGATAATATTTTCAAAATATTCATGAAAAATAATTCTTTATAAAACGAACTAATCAAAAAATGGAAAATTATATTTAAAAATTTCATTAAGAATGCATAAAAATTTCATTTCAACTTTAAACAATTGACTTTTAATGAAAATTATATTCAAATATATCTTCAGAATATTCATGAACATTTTATTTTTATTGTTAAAATTGTTTTAATGTTAAATATTGAGTTTTAATCAAAACAGTTTTAGTGTACATGCATGGTTGTTGTTGTTTATAATGGCACTTGCCATAGACAAGCTCGCTGACGAAGTCAGTGATTTTAAGCCAAGTTAGCGTCTCTTGTTTTAGTAGCGCCAACTAGGGCCAAGAGTACGTCTTAGCTACTCACGCATCACATTCGCTTGCACAACCCCCTTTTACAGGGGGGCACATTCACCCATCTCACAGATAGAACAGATGAAGAACAACCATGCCCGAACCGGGACTCGAATCCAAGGTCGCGGGGAAGTCGCGCTACCCCTATGCCAGGACGCCGGCACGTTCTTGGTTTAACTCGTAGAGTCACCTAAAGATATTTCATGACTTTGTAATGGCAATCGAAATTTCTGTTACACTTAATACGCAGAGATAATTTTGCATAGAATATCCTAGAATGAGAATCTTATTTCATGCAGAAGTAATCCTTTAAAGATTAAAATTTTACTTACGGATATCATATCACAAAAAAATTGTGCATGTAAGTTAGGTTTTAAAAAGCTAAAATACAAAGAAGTATTATATCATTGAGTTTTTGAAGGTAATGTATATTTTCTAATAAGAATATTGTAAAAAATATTATTGATGTCTCTAATATTAAAATAAATAGCATTATTCATTGAATCCAACTTAACCATAAAACAACATAATGTATATTCCTTATCTACAAAAAGAAATGTACCTTAATTTTTGACAGTTACAATACTTTCTCTATACTTCGCACAGGAAAAAGTAAAAAGCAGACGAAAAAATAATTTTGAGCTTTGTAACAGTTCAGAAAATGACGTTGGAACCGAAAAACTAATATATATATATATATATATATATATATATATATATATATATATATATATATATATATATATATATATATATATATATATATATATATATATATATATAATATTATATTATATTATATAAGATAGTTAAAGTTACCATTATTACATCACAAGAGGTATAACTGCAATCCTTATAGCTGAAAATTTTTTAAGTGTCTTAGCTTCAACTTAAGTAGATAGAACATAATATTATAAAATTATTACTTATATATATATATATATATATAAGTAACCAATCTAAAGTAAGAAAAAGTTTGAAAACGAAACTAAAATGAAAACGAAACAAAACAGTTTCGAAATCGCAACTAAAATTTATTACCTATTTAAACTAAAACCAAAAAGGAACTTCATAGCATTTAGAGAGCGCAATTGCAGCTACTTCTAAAACGCAGATGAATTGATACTAAAGTATTAGAATCAAGTTAATAGGAAAAACAAAATTCAAATAAAAATTAAACCAAAAAAATTATTAAAAAAATATTAAAAAAGAATCCGGCCTGAAGACTTTTTCAAGGGTCACCCTCAGGCAGGGATTCAAATAAAGGGATTTTTTCTGTGAGGACATACAGACATAAGTCTAATAATGATTCCTCGTGACCCGAAAATCCCCTGAAATTATGCTCAAGAGATATACCATTTTAACAGAAAGGAAATACAAAATAACAAATTAGAAAAAAATAACCACAAAGTAAAAATACAATAAAAACAATAACAATAAAAACAAAAACAGCATTAAAATTAAAATTAAAATTAAAAACGAAAAGGCCAGAACATACCATCCAACAGTGAAGGAAACTTTAAACAATCGTTTGTGATTTCCTGTTTTAAAAAAAGTTAACGGTAAATTATGTAAACAGAGGTAGGCACCCAGCGCCATCTATTGAGTGATCCAATATGCAAGTAAAGTTCTATTTTTATTTAAGCCAAAAGATTAATCCCAAACCATACCTTGTTTAATTAAAAAATTGACATTACAGTAATTTCTAGAAAAATCATTTTTAATTAAATTTTTAAGGAGGATATTTGATGCTTCAATATAAGAATTTTTATTATTGCAAACCCTTTTGATCCTGTTAACTTGTGAGAAAATTAGATTTTTGAAAATTTTAGAGTTTAGATTGGAATGGTAGTTATTTGTATGGTAGTTATTGGAATAGTAGTAAAAGGGATGATTTCAACTTTAAAATAACAAAACTATGTATATATATATATATATATATATATATATATATATATATATATATATATATATATATATATATATATATATATATATATATATATAATTATGCATTTCACCTTAAATTATTATCAAAATAGTTCTACAAATGGATGAACATGATAACGAAATCCATGAATTTGCTCGCCGTTGGAGAATGGTCCATAATTTTACTACCATAGAATTATATCTAGCGCCTGTGTCAAGGATATTGTCATATGAATTGGACACTATGATACAGTGGTGGAGGTGGTTATGAAGTGATTAATGGTGCTTTTCACGTTTCAAAGCAGATAGAGATAAAGGGATTTATGGCGTCGATTTATTCCAATCGGGAATCTGGCTTATAACCCACCACTAATTTCTATTTGTAAATTTCATCTGATTTTAATTAATGTTTTTTGGATCTTGGATTAAATCTTAAAATATCGGCTCTAACATATCAAATTCTAGACTCATAACTTTCGTTCTAGCCATTGTGATGAAAAAATATTGTCATAAAATTGTAATAGCTTCATTGTCTTGAAGTGATTGGACTGAAGAAGCAATTAATCCTGTCTGCCAATTATGAAGAAGATATAGACAGTGCTAGTGTGGATTCTCTCAAACTGTAAATCCAACTTATAACTTCTCAGTTCTAATAAATATTCTTAATTATATTTTTGATTCATATATTGAGCATGAAAATTGTGATTCCTATTAATAAGAAATTTTAAGAACTAGTGAGATAAATTGAACATCGGATAAACTAAATATATCAAATCCTTTAAAATGGCCAAACCAGCATGTAATTTAAAATAATTTCATGCAATAAATGCGTCGAAATGAAGTTCCAAATTCGTCGAGGCTGTAAATTATATATATAAAAATCTAAAATAAATATAACAAAATAAGATTATTTTTCTAGTATTCTATAGGATATTTTTAAAAGCACTGTATTTATACACACATTTACATATTTTTATTTCACTTCACTTGTTTCATGATTGTAAAAATGGGATTTTGTAATCGATTCTTCACTCATTTCCTTCTATCCCAGAATTTTGTACATTTGCATATTCTGGATGGTAGTACACCATTTTAATGCTTTCAAAACTTAATTATCAATTAATCGATTGATCTGATTAAGTTTCGATTCCGTAGCCGTGGAGCAACCTGGCACTGAATTTAAGAAAAAGTTTATTTCAAGATTCTATAATATTTATAATAATGAATATCAATTTTGCGAAATAAAAATAGAAAATAATTAAAATTTAATTCTATCCTATAATACACTAAATTGAAAATCTGTTAAAAGTTGCTTTAATTTTTTTGTTTTGTTTTGTTTCCTAGTTTCATAAAAAAAATGGTAAAAACAGATATTCTTTCTGCTCTTAATATATATCTTCTATCAATCTCCGTTTTAAAAAAATTCAAATTTCCACTGAAAATTACTAGATACTGGCATAAGGGTTCACTAATGATAAATGCTAGATATTTTCTATCAAGTAACAAAGACTAATTCTGCAGTCAATCAAATTAAAATGATTTAAAACTACCCTATAGATTTAATAAAATTTTTAGAAGGAATTAGAATTTATGAAAACATGGTAACAAAGTTTAATTATTCTTTTTAAAAAATAAAGACTAATTTTTAAAAAAATTTTAAATTTTACCTTTTATTACTTTTTTAAAAGTAAGATTTTTAAAACATTTTTTATTATTTTTTTAAAAATATATCTATAGTAGAGATATTTGTCTTTTAGTGATGTATCAACTCTGGAAGTGAGCATTTAGATTTTCTTTTAGAAGTTTCATCCTGTTAGAGTTGAAAAAAAAAGTAATTTTATGAAAGTGATTGAAAGTTATCTGAATTTTGCTTAAAGCATTTATAACTACAATTCATTATTTTGCTACAATTAGAATTTAAAACAGAGTTTAAATTTAGGACTGAAGGATAGAATCTTTCTATTATGTATGTTCTTTATATTGTGGCATAATATTAAGTATGTATTGATTAAGAAAATTATATAGTCAGTTATAGAAATTATATTATCTTATATCATAGTTAAAGCGTAACTTTCATTTTCATTATAAACCTTAAGCTTGTATTTCATTTTTAAGTAATTAGAGGATAGAGAAGCATCAAACGAGAAGAGCGACTCTTTTCTCTGTCATCTCAAATTTGGGAGTTACCTTTTGTTTTTAACTCTTCTTTATATTCTAATATTCCTTACATCATTTTAACCTCAATGAAAATGTAGCTTTGAATTTATTTCAGGCCTTTCGGTTCTTTTTTACAAATAATTGGAGAAAAGAAGAACCGACTAACGGAATCTTTCCTCTGACATCCCATATTTTGAAATTACTTTCTATTTCTCATTTCATTTTTTAAACTATTATTTATATCCTTATTTATTTATTGCTTCACTTCAACCATAATAAAAAGCCAGTTCTAGAATTATTTCAATTCTTTGTCTTTCTACATGTAGTTGAGGAAGAAAGAAGCATCGAACTGAAAAAGTATCTTTCTTCTGGCATCCAAAATTTTGGAATCACTTTCTGTTCCCCCACTGCTTTTAACTCTTCCTCTTCTTATTTATTTATTTATTACTTCTCGATTCTGGCAGCCACCGGAAAATCCATCTTTGTCCGGAATGAATCTCCAGAGAGTTTCCCTGCTTCGCTCCGCTTTCTTATTTCCTCTAGACAAATAAGCGGGAGCTCTGCCTCCATCGCCAAGCGGAAATCGAAACCCTTTCGGCTGTCGTTGTGGAGGCCAAAGAGCAGGAAATGGGGGAAGAACTTTTAACTTCCGGCTGCTGCCAAGAGAGAAAGGCTGCAAAGTATTCGTAAATCACTCATTAAGGGAGGCAGCAGAGGCAGGTAATCCACAAAGTAATGCGAAGTAAATATAATACGAAACATGGCAGTCGCAGAAGAAACAACTATTGCTCAGCTCTTAGAGTGCACAGATTGGGAATTGTGTATCGATTTACTGACCTAACTCAAAACATCATTTGCTGTCATGGACAGGCAAAGATGGTAAAAGTCTCTGTATGTTCAATTTAGTTTCAAGCTCATCATTAAAACAAATGGCATTAAATTGCAGTCGCAAAAGAAACAAAAATGGTTGAGCATACACGTTAGAGTTGGTAGGATGGGTTCATTTACGTTAAATTTTAACCATAATTTACTTTATTCTATAAACCAGTTGCTGGTTGTTCATTAAAACATGTGTCGATAAATAAATAAAATTATGAAAAAAAAATCGAAACAAATTTTCTTAAGTAGATCTTTTAACTGAAAATAATTTTCTTACTATTCCATCCCTCTTAATTTAAAGAGAAAAATAAAATTATCACTTTGAACTAAGGAAATATTTGTGTCATGTCTTCGAGGTACCAATTTTGTTCATTTTATAGTTAAAACATATAACGTGAATAATAATAATAGGTTATGTTTATTTTATAAAAAAAAGTAGATTTAATAGATTGTAAGTTTGGAATCTATTAATCATTTTGAAAGCGAAAAAAGAATAGATGTCATGACACAACACAACATACATGATATGCAATTAAATGTTATTTAGCATATCACGTGACCGTGATACCTTGTGGATGAACTTTACTTGTGCTCTCTATATACCAAAGGATATTCTTTGAAATCACAAAAAAGTGATACCAAATAGCAGACTCGAGCAACTTAATTAAACACTTTTATTTACTTTGACTTGTTTCATGTTAATAAAAAGGGAATTTTTCAATCGATTTTTCTCTCACTTATCGATGTGCTAGAATTTTGAAATTCTGTATTATAGCGTGTCCTCGATAACAGAGTCTTAATTTAATGATAGAGGAGATATTATCTTATAACACCTTTACGGAAGTGGCAGAACATCTCTACGGAACACTTGCATCTGTTTAAGATAAATCAACCAGTTTGAAAAAAAATATATCTATAAAATGATGAAAATCAGAAGAAAAAAACATTTTAAATTTTATTTAAAGATACTTGTTCCAAGTTTATAAAGATACAATTTTGTAAATAATATTTTAGATAAAAATTAAATAATTTTTTTAAAAAATTATCACAAGTTTGTAATTAATTTTTAGAAGGCTAGAAGGAGAGTGGGGGCAAGTGATAATTGACAGCATATTTAGGGGTTACGAGCTTTCATATGAAATAAAAATTACACCAGTGATTGGACATTTTTAAGTTGCGTCGTGGACCAGGGAGTGAAGGGGAGGTCACCTCATTGATTGTTTCAGTTATTTTAAATATATAAATTGTATGTGTACTGTGAATAAGAACTATTTAAAAGCCTTTTCGTGTTTATTTGTGTCCTTTTTTATGTCATTTTTATAGACTATCCTATAGACTATTGCCGCGCAGTTCAATTCCGTGGATAAGAGGTAGTTTACTATACTTAAAATATTTATAGATACAAAAATAAGTATAATAAGTAAATATTTATTGATATAAAAATTACAAATAGTTAATATTTAGCGAGGAAAAGCTTCTTCTCTTATTCAACCTCATATTAGGCATAGAACATTTGAGGCATTGAACAATTTATGTAGTCACTAAAGATAACAGTTTCATTGAAATCAATTGTGTATAATATATGATGAGAGTTTCTTTGGTGGTAAGAATGTATAATTTTATATAAAATTGCTTTTCTTTCCGTTATCCAAAGATATTAATCAGAAATTTAGCCTATTTGAATTTTCCATATATTTTTCATATTTTTAATATTAAGTTTTTCATTTTCCATTTTCATTCATTTCAGTTTCAAGTTCCGCCAAAACATTTATTATAAAGGAATGCCAAAAAGACGCTCCTATATAGCAGAAATACTAAGTGAAGAACATTAGTCCCATTTAGATGAAATGCATAAAGTTCAGAATTTTATTGTCCTCGCGATGCAATCAACTGTAGGCTTGCACTCAAGATAGCCGAAGGAAAACAAAAATCGTCAAAAGCTTTAATTTAGACATTGAACAGCTTAGAGAGAAAAAGAATTTTCATATACACTTAAATTTAAAAGTAAATATGAAAAAGCTAAACGATCTTGATCAGTAACGATTTCTTTTGAAGAAATCCCCACTTACGCATTCAAAATAAAGATTTGTTTTAACAAGAGTGAAACTAAATTTTATTTCAAAATAAAAAATATCGCAGAAATGTAAACATTTACTTTTAAAAGCAAAAATAAAATAACATGCATTTTATATCCGAAGGCAAATAGGCAAGCAAAAACTAGGCTGAAAAAAATATTTTTTTTGTTGTGTGTGTGTGTGTGTGTGTGTGTGTGTGTGTGTGTGTGTGTGTGTGTGTGTGTGTGTGTGTGTGTGTGTGTGTGTGTGTGTGTGTGTGTGTGTGTGTGTGTGTGTGTGTGTGTGTGTGTTTCAAATTTCTTCGAAAAACCAAAAATTTTTGACAGGTTGAATTTATTAAATTTTGAATGGAAGATGATAATTTCATCTACGATATTCTTTAAGAACTCTTTTAAAATCAATTTTAATTTTGATAGGCTGGGTAAAATTTTCCAGTTCAAGCAGCCCCACAATTGTTAAATGGGTTCCATATCTAGTTATCGGAAATGAGTTTCGTGTCATTTGTCATTTCTCAACATTACACAGTAGCGATTCCTTAAAATTTGAGCAATATGGTTGAGATCATTACTTCATTAAAAGATCTATGATCTCCCATGTCCTAATTCAGCGATATTTCGATGAGAAATACTTCTCTAACTAGTTAGAAAGCTATACAGATTTATTATTCGTTAAATTATAATTAGTTTACCAACTCCTGAAACTGCTAAGCAACCCCAAGTCCTAATCGTACCACCTCTATGCATTTTAATATGTGAGATTTGCTTTTCTATAGTTCTTAATGTTTATCTCAAGCATAGATGTTGAATTTTCTCTCAAATGAAAAAGCTCACAGATTTCAAATACTGTGAATTCTTTTCATGCTGTTTTGAAAAGTCTTTTCTAGCGATTACCTTTGCTTAAGAATTATTTGTTTTGCATACTTCGATCATGGTATCCTTGTTTCATAACGTATCATGAATTGTCTCACGATTGCATGATTTCTTAAATTTACTTCCGACATTAAATGCAAATTTTGACGTTCTAATCAGAGACCGAATTTTTTGATTGGAGAATATGAGAGGGTGGCCTGTTTTTGATTTGTTTTGTGCATTCCTCTCTGCTTGAAACTTTTCAATGATATTTTGCATTGCTACAGGAATATTTTCGACAATCGCAGCAATTTACGGAGGAGACTTTTTTCTTATTATAGAATAATTCAATTACACCTATCATTTCTTTTCCACTTGATGATGATGTCGTGTCCGCGTTATTACGGAAAAGGGTTGCAGTAGCTTCTGAGGGTAAAGACCCCTGAGCACCCAAGGGCTGAAGTCTGACTTCTAGCTCGTATGAAGATGAAACTCACACATTCGCTTACACAACCCCGTTTTACAAGGGGGCACATTCACACACCTCACAGATAGAACACAGATGAAGAGCAACCACTCGAACCCAGGACGCCCAAACAACGAGGAAGACGCGCTACCCCTATGCCAGGACACCGCTTCTTTCCATTTGATGTCAATGATTGACAGTCTTCTTGCCAGATTCAAAGAAAATTCCGATAAAAATTTTGAAACAGAAAAAAGGGAAAATTATCATGGCTTATTTTTTAGAATCTTATGAGGCTGCCAACTCTGAAAGTATACATATACTTTGCACTGTTCAGTTTTACTGATGGAAAAGAAAATTAATTTAGAAATTTTTTAAAATAAGATTTATGTTAATTGCTAGTTAATTTAATATTATAATCTAAATCAATAGTTAACTTCTTCCAAAATAAGTTTTTCTTTGCATTTATAAAAAAAATTTGGAATGTATCTTGAGATATAAAATGCATACTTGCATTTTTTGTGAAACGTATGTATTTCCAGACGAGAATCTCAATGGCTTGCATAAACAAAAAGCTATAGTAATAAATGGTTTAGACTTGTTTTTTCTTGTCACATTTATTAAAAGCATTTAAAATTAATAATTTCTTAACAAAAAGGACAAAAAAACTGAATTTAAAATTGCAATGCCTATTTACATCATTGTCATATGTGAAGTATCAGTCATTTCACCTCAAATAATTTAAAGTTAATTGAAAACAAGCATAATTTATTCCATCACCAGCAAACAAAATTCTTATATTCAAAATGAGCCAATAAACTTGTTTTCTAAGTAATACATGAATAATTTCATGAAAATACTATCAAACATAGTTTTATGATAATACATTATAAAATTCATTAATTTCAAAAGTTCATACAAAGTGATTTATGCTTGAAAAGAAATCATCCTATTTTGTCCAGTTAGACGATGACGTTCTTCCAAAAGTAAGCACCAAGTAATTCCATCTTTGCAGATTTAAAGAAGTCATTTTTCTGGTTGTAAACTCAGAAATAGAGACTGGGAAAATCCGTCTTTTATCTTGAGGAAATTTCAAAAATAAAACACGCTACTCGTCCTCAAGAAAGCAGTCAAGACACGCCATACACTTCTGTGGTTACTTGGGAATTCATTATTTAAAAACTCTTTTATCAGTTGAAAAATCTATAAAAGTCTTTCTTCTTGGAAAGGAAAGAAAAATCTCACAATATTTTTTAAATGGATTTAAAGCCAGGAGCCAAAATATTTTAAGTGGGGCGGGAAAGTGACGTTAATTAAGGGGACGTGTGCTTTTGGCTCCCACGAAACAATACTCACCTTCGACGGGCTTTACAATGGGGTGGGAGGGAATCGAACAAGTCTGGTGAGGTGCACAACACTTGGTCCTTCCTATGTAGAGCCCCTAAAAGGAGAGAAAGAAGAATGGGGGAGAAAATTAATTGAAATTCCAGAGTTTATCAGCTGCAAAAAGGTATGATGGTTTCACAGAAAAGAATCAGTTATTGGAGCCGCTACAAAAAGTGAACTTTAGTTCAAATTAGATAGTACTGAAGAAATTCGTGATCGTATTTCCATATGTAAATGCACATGTTCTAAGAAGATACAGTATAATATAGGGATAACATGCCAAAACAATAATACCTTCTCCAGTTTCTAAAAGCCCTGTGTTTAACGCAGGATGTCCTATTCTAGACAAAGTTCCAAAAAAACCTTGATATACTATACCAAAAAAAATACAACATTGAAATTAGTTTCTTTATGACAGACTTGTATTAAAAAACTTAAAGTGGGTTTCTGAACTGGCATTTCAATACAAAGCAAACAGTTGGAAAATAGCAAATAAAGAAATGATAATTTAAGGAAGCAATATGTAAATGAGCAAGGTCAATCGCTTTAAAGTGTGAAAGGGAAATTTTAACTTCAGTGGATGATTCTACAACTGAAAATTTGATTAGAACAATATAGAATACCTTACAAGCAGGTTTAATTTCATCTGACATCTGCTAGAATTCAAGAAATTATTACTATTGGAGAAAATTTTGAATAATTAAAGAATTTTTCTTCCTAAAAATTGTTTTGAATAGGAATCTTTATTTGCAAATCAAGCTTCGAACAATTTTAATAAATTGTTAAGCATTTTTCACTTGAGATATTCGAAATTGATATTTCTAAATAATCCTACTAACCCAATGAATTTTTCAAAAAGCAGGTATCCCGAATAATTGACAAATTTTACAGAAAACCGGCGGTGTTTGAAAAAGATAATACTTTTCTACATTCCAAAGCAATTTCATGCTTTCACTGCATTTCACCAACATGGAGAACGCATCACTTTTAGAAATAAGCATTTGCTCATAATATGTATAGCAATATTCATCAAATATTCGTTTTTTAATTTTAAAAACTTTTTCTCGCATATTTGATAATAAAAATTTACAATGCGCAACATCATGTATTTTATATACTTATTTTCGTTGTTACATTGTCAATGTACTGAAAAAAAACAATTTTATTAAAGTATGCAAAGACAAAAAATATCTGAATATATTTGTCATAGAAATGATAGTTTCAATTTTGGAATTTTTTCCATATTCACTGCTACATTTCATCGTTAATTTAATTTTTATTTTGAATAAAGATAGATATCGTAATTTACAATAATCATTCGTGCTTACAATATTATTTTTAACAAAAAAAATTTCTCTAGTACAAGTAACTACAAATTACTAATGTCCATTCCAGCGCCATGAAAGAAGTTTGCAATAAATTAATTTCTATTAATAATTGATCATCTAGAAGAACATCTGTTGTATTCATGTTCTGGGCCGAATTGCTGTTTTTCATTCAGTCTGTTTCTTATCCTGAGTTTTGTCGAAATAATGGGATTTAGTGTCTTATTAATGTCAATTGACTTGAGTAGATGTGACCGTTTACTTACTCTCTTTCTCCCGAAAGATATCTTGAGAGGAAGAAGATATTAAAACGTTATGTAATTGTTTACAAGAAGTAAATTATTTGTTCAAGCGAAACTCTTATTCTTTATTGTTTGGTAGATAGCATATTACTTTTTTGAAAGCTAGAAAGTATTGTGATTCATTCATCCCGATGTATGATATTTTACTGCATACATTATACTTCTAAGTGAATATTCAAAATTTTCAATAGCATATAACTTTAACAAGAATGCGATTATCTATTCATACTTCTTTTGCTTTTATAATGCCTAGACATCAAACAAACTATGTAAAATGGCTGTTAATAGAAAGGATTATCTAAAAGTGAAAGTCTGTCATATGAAGAAAATAATTTGTAAAGGAATAAATGCATCGGATACGGATGCACTAATGTAAACCTAATGCATTAATTAAAATCCTGCTTTGATGTAATTAGTTCCAAACACTAGTACATTAAAAGGATTAAAATTAAGCTCCATACAGAGCTTTTACGAAACAAAGTACCGCATTGGCCATTATTGTCTTAACACAAATTTCAATCAATTCCTAAAATATAGAGAAAGACCAGCAATGCAACAACATGGAGAGAATTAAAAAGGAGGGAATGAGGATAGAAATATATATTGAAAGAAATTATTGATTGGACCGAATCTTATCCTTCCTAATCCAGAACAAACTAATCCAATTTGTTCTTGATTCTTCTATTGTGTAATATCGAGAATCAATTCTTGTCCTAAAGTTACTGAAGGATTCGATTTTGATTACAAAAAATCGCATATTCTGATCTTTCAGTTTTCGTTTTGCAATTGGTTTTCAAAAGTTAAGGTACAACCTGCTTTTTTCGTCTTATTTATAAACAAATGAATATAAAAACAGGGAAATTGGAACAATTACGCATTAATTGAATTTATTGAATTGTACTTAATTTTACCAACAAGCATTAATTGCAAGTAAATTTTCTTTTTTACAAAATTCCGGAGTTGGAGAAGAATATTAAATTAAAAGTGCTTTTTAAAATGAAATGAATGAGTTTTAATAAAGAATATTTCCTTTCGTAGAGCATCAATAAACAGATAGGTGACATAATTTTGTAAGGCCAGTGTGTTTTATAAACACAAATACGTCCCTAAAAGCACATAAATATACCAGGAAAAATAAATACGAAGAAAAGTTTAAAGCTTCAGTGAAAGTGCAGCATCGAAGATGTTTTGAATTATAATGTTTCTTATCACATTGTTTGTATATAATGTGATTTCTACTTCATATTTTTGATTTGCCCTTGATTTGCACAAATCAAAATAGCAATCATCAGGAAAAGAATTACTTAACGACATATTGAAATAAATACTACCCCATTATAAATAATGACAAACTATATCAACAAAACATATAATCTTAACAATGCACTTTCAATTATAGTAATTATTTCAAACAATTCACCATTTAATGTATCTTAAAGTGACATATCGCTTTCTTGATCTACCTGACAATTTATACCCAAAAATAACAAAATATACGATAAAACACTGAATATTGTTGAACAATTCAGTAGTTATAATTATGTAATAATTTCATCAAAAATATGTTATTTATTTTCTCACCTTATTCTGGATATATTTTTTTATTTTACTGACTTAATAAAATATTAATCGAAAGGATTTATAATTCTAGCTCCATATATTAAACAGTGGGAATATTTTCCCCTCAACTTTCTCAAATACTTAGACAATACAGCTGCTTTTTTTCTGTTCTTCTAATATCCTCTGCATCCCTTGAAAGTATAGTGGGGTGGATGGTGTAGGGGGGAGAGGAGGTAAACCCACAAAGGTGACGGCAGTCCACAAGAGAGAGCGCTTCCCCCTTCAAATTTTCGCAAGTAGTTACGAAATGTGACGCGACAGTGCTTCATAATAGAATGAAGAAATTTGAAAATGCATTTTTTACATCTTCCTTTACGCTAATGAATCTAAAATTTGACACAGATCTAAAATTTTTGCTGTGAGACCGCATATCAAATTTTATTATCGAAGTAATTATGTTTTTTAGTTATCACATTCACATACACTCGAAAATGAAGACCAAGAAATAGTGTCTACTGATCATAATTTACTGAATTTGATCATAAATTTACTAAATCTCAATAATTTTAGTGATAAATCCGTATTCCATACTTCTTACATATACTTCCATACGTATTTCGATTTTTCACGGGCCGCGGTGGCCTGGTGGTAAGGTCTCAGCTTCGGAACCGGAGGGTTTCAGGTTCGTGACCCGATTTCACCGAAGAACCGTCGTGTAAGGGGGTCTGTGGTACGTTAAATCCGTCATGACCAAACGCCCTCCCGCTGGTGCGGTGTGGAGAGGGGAGTGCCAACTCAGGTGTCGTCCTTGTCATCTGACTGCGGTTCAAAATTACGAGGTCCGTCCCAAAATAGTCCTAGTGTTGCTTCAAACGGGACGTTAATATAACCAAACCAAACCAATCGATTTTTCATGTTTACGGGCAGACAAATTTCTCATCAATGGATTTTATTTCGATTTTTAAAAGAAATCTATCTGCAAATGTTGTGCTAACATTACGTACCAAACTTAATACATTTTTAAGTTAACGTATTCACAAAGACAGACAAACATAAGTACAAAATGTATTTTTCGGAATCAGGGAGGTTTGAAACTCGGAGGTTGAATTCTTTGATGATTACAATACTTTCTCTATACTTTTACTTTTTACAATACTTTTACCTTTTACAATATTTTTTCTTTTCTACTTCGTATACGAAAAAGTAAAAACAACATGCAGCAAACGGATCAAATGCCTATTATTTGTTATACCTACTCGGAACCTCGCAATGCCCTATTGCAACCTTGAAATGTTTGAAGGTTCTGTAAAAACGTGCACAAGAATTATCTTAATGGAATGGTTAAAGGCGAAAATAAAATGAAAACAAAATTTAAATCCTAAGCAAGAAACCAATAATATCCCTCATAGTGCCTTAATATATTCAAATTTGCGGAATATTTCCAGTTCTTAAAAGTAAATTTGGTGATGGTATCAAAATTTTAACAAATATGTTGAGCTTTCTTATAAGAAGCTGATTTGTAGCTCGGTGACATATCACTGCGTACTTCTTAAAGAACGAAAGATGATTTCAACATCATTACGCAATTTCTTCGCATAATTATTTAAATAGGTAATGTTGTTTGTCGTCAGAAAACAAATCAAGAAATTTCCTACTTCCTGAAGCATTTTATAACTTTTTTTTCCTACCTTTTCTTCATGCGCGGAATTCCTATAGCACAGGCGATACGTGGATGGATATGTTTCCCATTTGCTTTAGTAAAAAGTTTATAAAAAAATACAACAGCCACACTTCAGTAAACACAGTTCATTAAAAAAGCAATCAAATTTGCAATCAATCGGCTGTAAAAATAATGAGCCAAATAGGTTTCAAAAAAGTATTTCCTATTTTTTATTACAAACTAAACTGATCACGAGTTTCTAGAGACTTCAGTTGGGATCACCGACAGAAATAAAATTTAATTATTTAAATACTTGCATTGAACCCCAACTCTACTGCCTCAAATTTTATTCCTAGGTGTATTTTTTTTTTTTTTTTAATCAAGCCGGAATGACAACTTCCAAAACTCATATTAATATAAGTTCATAAGTCAATTAAAACAATTCATATTTATTAATTATACAACACGCTTATTTTTTCATGCTACTGCTAGTATCTTACTTTTCTCCAATAGAACTCAATCCTTTAATATTTGAATAGAACATTACAATCCATATTATATCTAATCTCTATATCTATAAGAAATTTCGGAAGAAATTTTTTAATCCTCCCAAATCTTTCCTTCCTTTATTATAAATTTTTGCAAATATCAAAACACATTTTGTTTGTTTGTTCTATGCTCTTTTTAAAAGAAGCACTTTATTAATGTGTTAATAAGATGTATCTTTTCGCATGTAAATTTAAATTAATTAATTTCTTAGAATAGTTTTATATTAATTATTTTCTCATGTCATTTTAATTCCAACATTTTGTTATTCCACATATAATATATTTAAACCTACTGTTTGATTGTCGCTGTTTTGAAATTTAATTTAACTATGAAAGAAGCTAAGTTCTCCCTAAAAAAATTCAAAATATTTTATTTCAAATGATTGATGTCGTGTAAGTCGCGAAACAGATTCGAAAGTCTCCGAACCGTGACGAACACTTTAATGTCGCAAAAAGCAAACTTGCCACTAAAAAATTACTTTCGCTCATTTTTCCGATGACTGTTACCAAAGATAATCAAAATTTCGATAACAATATTAAACAACAATGCAACATGTATTGTTTTTTTTTTTTTATTATTATTATTACTGTTACTTTTTTCTTCAACGACCGTCACCGTGAAAAGTGAACTCTTGAATGTTACCTCCAAGGAAACTCAGGTTATGTGTCACTTTTTGCTATGACCTGATTCACCAACCTACATCAGTAAAATACCACGCGGAAAACCGAAGCCTTTTTTGTTTCTTTTTTAATATCTGACTGCAAACCCACAAGAGAGAAAAAAGAAAAGGGAACTGAATATAGTAGTCGGTCTCGTTAAAGAACATAAAGAAGCGGGAAAGACGGAAAAACAAAAGCGAGCCAGCCGTAGGAAATTATATCATGACGCTACCCATTGCTTGAAGGCGAAATTCAAACCAGTTCTGCATGAATAGCGATAGTCTCACTTAGTTTGTGTTCAGATATTTGGTTGAATCGCTCAATGATGCTCAGAAAATGGAAGACTCATTTAGTGGATGAAGATAAATAACATCTTTCTTGTTCTTTGAATTGGAATTCGTGTTCCGCGTATCCTTCCTCAATTTGTGTTTTTCTTATTGGTGATTTCTTCTGCGCAGTTATGTCGCTGGTGCTAAAAGTGAGTGATTTCTCAAAATTATCTTCATTTTTTTAATTTTATGTTTCTAAATTAGATGTATTCTTTTCTTGTGTGGGTTTGAAAATATCAGTTGCTTTTAAAATATAAAATTATAAGAAATATGAATGTGAATCATGTAATTTTGTCAGAAAAAGGCAACACATTTTCTTGGAATGCGAGAATGTAAACAGAGCATAAAGCAAGAGGAAAGAAATTCAGAATGGTGGCTTGCGATGCATGACATATTTAAGAAAGACGTAATCTTTCAGCATAAAATGCTAAATTTTTGAAAAGTGAAAATTGTATAAAATACGAAAAACTATGCATTTTAAAGATATTCTTATCTAAATTTTTAAAATTATGTATGATCTTAAATGCTTTATTTCGGCTTTTATTTTAGATAAAAGCTCTTAAGAGAGAGAAAAAAAAATCAAATTTACACTTAAAACTTAAAATCCTATTGTTTCTTCGGACCTCTCAGTCTATAGCATAAGACATCGCATAATTTCAGTTTTATCTTTCTTTATTTTCAATATTTATTACTTTATTTTTAATCTTGAGAAAAATGAAAAGATTACTTACTAGAATTTATTATGAACTTTGCATTAGATTACACAGACTATTTCTATGGACTTTACAGGCAATTTATTGGCGTGGAAATTTAAATTATTATCTCATTGCATTTTATAGTTTTATTTCTTCCAAATATTTTTTTAAGCTTGTACTCTCCATCGGTAATAAATACTGAAAATCAGATTAATATATATATAAGTGACGAAACAATGCGATTGCCTTTACATTTATATGCACTGTAGTAAAATTTATACAAAATGCCTAAAACAAAATTAATTTTCAAACTGATTACAATGTTTTTTTATAATTATCTTGTTTAATTATTCTTTTGTTTAATTATCACAAATAAAATAAGAAAAGTGAAGCGGATATGACGAATTGTTAGAATTAACATGTTACAATTAATTTGTAAACACATCATAACATATTCCCTTTTTATTGGTTTAATGGCTAGGATGTTTCAATTGGTCTAATGGCTTTTATTGGCTAATGACTAGCTTTTATTGATGTAATGGCTAGTAGGTATGAAAACGACTCTCAGTTACAATTTCTGCGCATCAAAAGAAGACAATTATTTTTGCTGTCGATTGCATCAGTGTGTTTTACTTTAGTATTATTATCTACTATCCGTTGTATACCACACTTTTATATTTTGTACCAACCCGAGAGAGGATATAAAGAGTCGTTAAAGTTTCCCTAGCATTAGATTCATCGATATTTGTAACAACACACAGATAAAATTTATCATATTTATGCAATCCTTTATATAATGTTAACTTTTAATGTTACAATAGTAAAATTTTTAATTTAATTTATTTTTATTAAGTAATGCTTCCTTTTCTCGTTTACGTTCAATTTCGGGAGACGTGAAGAAAATTTTCAGCCGAAAACAGAATCACTAAAATTTTTCCTTTCAATAAAGTGATCGCGAGTTGAAAGTTTACACGATTCAGCTGTATGCTTTGCTATTTTTTTTTTTTTTTTTTAGTTGACACGGTTGTCAATACATTCGAATAACAGATTGTTTATATAAATGTAAGAAATTTATTCGCATTTATGAAAAAAAACTAATAAAAAATAATACATCCTAATACGGAGTATAGATTTTTCTAGCATATTCCTTTGTGCCATTAATGCCGGTATATTCTCTCGCATTCAGAAATCCATTTAAAGGTTCATCGCAGTTCATTAACAATGTCAAGTTTGATTCCAGTGAGAACCAGTTAGATTTTAAAATAAAGAATCTTTAGAAATTTCGGCGGGCAGCTGAATTACTTTTCTTTGTTTTAAAGAACCAGTTAGCACCATTCTGTGAACCAGTGACCGTTATTTGAAAGTTAATCTGGATGACGTCACTTTCCTACTTTTCTTTCCTTTCCGCTGTAAGAAATGGCTCTTCAACAGTATTTGCTATTTGTAAAATGTTAACAACCTTTTTGCAATACCATAACTTCTTTTTTATTTTTAAAAGCTTCAAAAATAAAGTAAAAGAATATCGGAAGATTACTCAGAGTAGAAAATGAATTACAATCAACGAGTTGATTGCCTATCACGCGATAACTCGTAAGAGTTTGATTATTTCAAAGTAGATTTGGCAATAGATGTTTTAAAGATATTTTGCAATGTGTCGATTAAAAAGCATTTACATATCAGTGAACAGAAAAATCTCTGATTTACGATTTGTAATGCATTAGATATATTTTGAAAGTATCATACTTTTACAGAATCCTTACAGAAGGGAATAAATTCATCAAAGAATGCCTGAATTTTTTTCCAAGAGAAATTAACCCATTCAAAATTTTAATTTAATTGAAAATTAATTGCAAACAAAATTGGTTAGTTCCTTGTGCTTGCACGGATCTTGAATCAGAAGAATAAAAATTCTTACTAGATTTTATCGCTTTTAAAAATTTAATAAACTTTGTCTATTTTAATGCATGATTAACTTCTTGAAATTAATTGCTTTATACGAGTCACAAATAGCTATAAGAAGGAAAGTCTTCATTGTTTTTGTTCTCAAACCAATATTCAATTTTATTTTCAAAATATATTTGTTTATTGACTAACATATTTCAAAATTTAAAAAATTTTCAGAAATTTTTATTTTTTTAATTTATGAATTTTTCATTTTCAAATTGTGTCATGCTTTCAAAAATAATATTACATTACCTTGTGATAACTGTAATGATAAGCCAAACAATGCGTTAAATTCCTTTCCAAAAAAAAATTGTCTCAAAGAAATTCAAAATTCTCATCTTTCTGAAAATGTAGAGAATTCAAAACATTACAAAGAAGATCATAACATTTTACAAAAGAAATCATCGTCAAGATTGTCACGTGAAGGTTTTAACTGCTTTTGTTTGCCAGTTTCGAATGGATCCTGTTAAGGCTTTGTAACACAAGAAGCAAAACAACACACAAAATCATCATATCTCTTTTTTTTTTATCAAAAGGATGAAAAAAATAAGAAATAAAAGATAAAAAAGCACAAATATGACATAAAATAGCAAATGGAATAATTAAGGCTAAACACATGTCATTCCTTTAATGGTATTTACTTACATAAATTGACCGTAACAGGTGCTCCAAGTTCCAATTAATAACAGGTATATGTAAACCACTCCAATAATGCACCGATATCTGAAAATATATAATATGTTGTGAATCTGGACGGAAACTAAGGTGATTCTTGGAAACAAATCTTGGACAAACATTGTTGTACATCTACATTTATCATGGGTTTCCCATGAGTCATACATAAGCATTCCGTTGAAACACTCTTCATAAATATAGGAAACTCGGCCGCTAGCAAATAGCTGAGTCATTCAGATCTGTAGGAACCGGTGAACAAATTCTTCACCTCAGCGCTTTCGGACTAAAATGTATTCTGAATTTAGGTGTTCCATTACATAGCTGATAGCCCATGTGCTTCTGTCAGGATTGTTATTCACGTCATGCGATATTTTTTCCAACATTTAAAGTGTGTCATATATTGGACTGAAATGCCCCCATGCATAGACGATTTCTTATATGCTTTGCTCCAAATAGTGCATAATGCTACCTTTTCCATGATGGAAATTTGTTGCGAGTGTAAAAGAATCGTGTTTGTTGCCCCTGAGTTTCCGTTATCACCCAAGTTTTGAGTAAAACTGAACGAAATGCATCATATTTGTAATTTTGAACAATAAATTCTTATATATTGAGAAATAAATTCTTATATTTTGAGAAATAAATTCTTATATTTTGAGAAATAAATTCTTATATTTTGAGAAATAAATTCTTATATTTTGAGAAATAAATTCTTATATTTTGAGAAATAAATTCTTATATTTTGAACAAAAAAATTCCTATTTTTACAGTCCATCATTATCAGGTGAACCAAAGATAAAATGCATGTCCACTATCACCTTTTTCATAAAATTATCCTGTTCTCCTTAAAATGGCAAAAGCTTTAAAAAATGCATTTGTATATATGCAGGCATAAGAAATAAGGCCGCCTATCTTCTATGTAAGGCAACTTGATTCTCGATAAATTTTAAATCTTGAATGCTTGATTTTAGGCTCCTCCTGTGAAATGAGATCATCTCCTATTTTGAGATCGACTTCATTATTATAATTTATGGTCAGTGTGAAACTAATGAAATTAACTGTATAACTTTAGTGTTTGTTGGATGTAATTTCAGAAAGTAAGAAACCAACTTTATTTCTTAATTAGCTGATTTCATTGCGAGAAAACTGATATCGTTTAACGGATTCAAGTAGATTTCCGATAGTTATCTGAAAAGAACAGAAAATGATTCGATTTGAAAAAACGATGACAAAGTTACTTATTAGACAACCATAAATAAAAAAAACCCCAATCGAGAAACAATTCAAGATACATATATATATATATATATATATATAGAGAGAGAGAGAGAGAGAGAGAGAGAGTGAGAGAGAGAGATGTTAACCGTGGCTCGAAAAACAGGCCTTTACTAACCGTATTATATATCAAATCAAATATCTCTCCCCTAGAGGAAAGCCCGGTTGAGATCATTGCTTAGAGATGGCTATTATTACAAGAATCACACACTCATTTAACACAAACGAATTTAATGAACTGGACGAACGGCAGGGCCGCTTTACATTGATGAACGCTATTATATTACTGAATACAGTTTTAATGGCAGGAATCAGATAGCTTCTTATTGGTTATTGAGTAATGATGCGAGCGCCGCCAGGATGACGCTCCGTACACCACACACACTCACACATATATATATATATATATATATATATATATATATATATATATATATATATATATATATATATATATATATATATATATATATAAAAGAAAACGACTAAATAAATATTCAATAATTTAATTTAAAAAAGTAAACGCATTCACAATAAAATGAGGCGTTTTGATTTTGAAAATAGAAGGAAAATACGTTTTTTATTATTAAAAACTTGATTCAATGCCTGATTCAATGTATTCATTAAAATTATTTACATGTGATAAGTAAAATTCTGTGTGAAAGTATTTACATGATGTCTGAAAATTGCTATAACGCAATTTCATATGATTTCATTTTTCGATTAAATCTCTATTTAAGTAAAGTGTGCTTTTTTTTTCAACTATTTAAAAGACGGGATGAAAACGTTTCGTAGTGAAACACATCGTACAATGTACTTCACAGTGAACAATGAGAGGAATTTTTTACTTATTCTGTTTGTTTAAACGCGGTATAATTCGTACAGCAAAAAAGATCCGTATTATTTTCTAACGTGTGAGATCATGACCACTTTGTATAATCTGAATATAACTTGCGAATGGGTGTTCGATTGTTCACTTACTTTACGAATGTATTCACTAGCTTCATTCTGCCTTTTCATTCGATATAATGGTCTGGTTGTTAAGTCTCTGATTGGGGTTTGGCAGTCGTGCGTTCGAGATACAATTGTACCGAAGATTTACTTTATATGTGTACCTCTTGCACATTTAATTTGCCCTCGAAAGTTTACAATGTGCTTATTTAGTTGAGCACGCACATGGGAAAAGAATGCTAGCTGCTTTTCCAATTGCGATCGCCTTTCATAATGAACCATGGCGGTCAAATGACCAGCTGTGATTGATGACACTCACGGGGGGAATATGCTATGGAATTTTGGGATCGTTCAAGATTATTCTGGACTATAATTAATTGAAATGATATTGATTCTGAATAGGTGCAGCTAATATTCATTTTCGAGTTTTTTTTTAAATTGGATTAAATCTATAAATATGATTAATCCACATTTGGGATAAATAAATAATATCCTGTAAATAAGGTTCAAATAAATATTTAATCTATATTAATGTAGCTGACCATACCTTATGATTACAATGTTATCCGAACAATCCGGTCAAATGTGCTCATGGTGCGACGGGTATTTTCATGGATAAGGCAGTCGGATGAATTATTGTCTTCGTCATTTAAAGACAATTCAAAATGGCGAGGTCCTTCCCAAAATAGAATCCAAGCTTCTTCGAAACAGAGAGCTTATCTAACTAAACAAAATTAAAAATATGTCTATTTATTCGAATAAGATGAGCTATCAAAATGCCATTTTTAGTTACAAAGTTTAGTTTTAGTTTACAAAGATGTATATCTGTATAATTCATATCTGTCAATTTTCTTTAGAAATTAACATCTACAGATCTTTAGTGTCAGTTTCCCTTTGACTTTTTTTCCCAGAAAGAAGAGTCTAAATCAATCTATAATGCTTCTAATCTATTGAAGTTTATCTATCAATAATAACTTCATTTGTTTCTTCTAAGAATTTCTATTCCTTTACAATCATTAGGTTTTTTGAGAGAAGACATCATCGTTTTTTAAATACATCAGATAAAACCGTGAAGAGAATAAGTATAAGGGTGAAATGATGAATCAACAAAATATCAGATAAAACCGTGAAGAGAATGAGTATAAGGGTGAAATGATGAATCAACAAAATATCGTGAAACATTAATAAAAATGTGTATTATTTATTCTTTAAAACCTAATAGAGGAGCACTGAAGTTACGGAGCAGTTAAACTCAGTGGAAAAGTCTTTGCTAAAGTAAAAATTACATGATAATTTTGAAATGTACTTGGGTATTGAAATATCAGAACATTGCATGAATCATTATTAAAACAATTTTGACTTACATATCTAGTTCAACAATGTGTGCTGAACATTTTTGCACTTCTGCCTAAAATTAAACCTATGACTACAGGAAAAAAAAGAAATTCACTGGGAATAAACTTTAAGAGGTTTTTAAGGTAAATAATATGTAATGAAACTTTTACAATTCTGCCTAAAATTAAATCTATGAAGACAGAGAATTCACAAGAAATAAGTTTCGTGAGGTTTCTAGTGTAAATGATGTATCAGAAAATATTTACCTTTTTGCCTAAAATTACATGATTGCAAGGAAAAGAAGAAGAAAAAATCACAAACAATAAACTGCATGAGGTTTCTAGTGTAAACTTATAAAATATTTGAACTTTTGCCAAGAAAACAAATCTATGATGATTGAGAATAAAAGAACTTTACGTGAAATAAGTTTCATGATGTTTAATATAAAGCAATATACATTGAGATTTTTACACTTTCGCTTATAAATTAAACCTATGATGACACCGAAAAAAAGTCACAACGAATAATTTCGAAATTATTTGGAGAATTAAGAAATCGAGGACTTCCAGTGTTTAGTAACATACTTACCTACATAATCAAAGTTGGCTTCCGAATATGTGCTTTCAGAAATTGGACAGATTTGCTTGAGTCTTCATCACGAAGGCTGCGGTTGAATCATGATAGAACCTCAGTTCATGGTCAAAGGGTTCCAAAATTAATAACTGGTTGTACTAAAAAGGTTCGCAGAGTATATGGGTTTAGTGTATGTAAAATATACCGTTGAAGTTCAACCATTCTCCTGTTAGTGTGGCAAGGAAATTTGAAAAGAGGTGTGCCAGCTCAGGTACCGTTCTTGTAATCTAAACACAGCTTAAAATTGCAAAGTCTGATCTAAAATAGCCCTTTTGTTGCTTGAAGAAGTGAAACCATTGCTCAGTGAAAACCTTTTATTAAGCTCGTACTCATAAGTTGAAGAAAACCGTAATTTTAAATTTATCAATTGATAAGATAGCGTCCGATTTTAAAGCTAAGAAAAAAGTAAGTTTTTATTTTTTAACAAATCTTTGATTTTTTTTTTTTTTTTTTTTATTGTTAACATCATTTTAACTTGATTAAGGTAACCATATTTTCTGAAGATCAAATCGTAAAACCTCTGATTTTGGTGTTGGGGATAGAAAATCAAGCTAAAACAAGGATTCAAAAATGGGATTTTTCCAGCTACTTTGAGACCTTTGCTGACATCGCCATTAATAAAACTGATAGTAAAACCCAACAAATAAAATATATTATTCTTGTTCAAAAGAATTACGATATTAAACTACCATTATTTACTATATTTTATAAACAGTAAAAGTTGAAGCTAGTACAAATTCTTTGAAAAATAGCTTTTTAAAATAAGTTCTGGTTTATATTTTAATTTAACATAAACTACTCATTTTTAGGTAGAAAGCATTATAATCCGGGATATTTTTTTAAAAACTAATAATTAGTAGTGCGACTTTTTAGAAGCAGCAAAGACTTATATTCAATAAAATCCCACAAACCATTGAACCAATAATTTTAATACACATTTTTATCATAAGAATTAAAATATAATTCGATATCCTATTTTAAAGAGCCAACATCCAAAATAATTAGTCATGAGATCTCGCAGATTAAAGAAATTATGATAATAAATTACGATTATTTACTATATTTTATACACTGTAAACGTTGAAGCTAGTACAAATATTTTTAATTTTTTTTTTTTTTTTTCCTTTCTCATTCTTTTGAAACCATACATGCATTTATAACCAAAATGGTTGTCAGATTTTGAAGTCCTCGGACTTCTTCGATTTTGGAATTCTTATGTGAGAACTTAATATGAAAAGTAATTGCTAGCTTTATTTGATAAGCAAAATAATTTCATTAAATCAAATATTAACAATTCGATAAATAATTTACAGGCAAGAAATAATGGAAATTATTTATTAAGTCAACCATCATTATTTTTAAACATGTACACAGTAAAAACAGACAAATTGTTTTGCTCTACACAATTGTTTAATTTCGAATTATCATTGTATTAATATTTATTTACAAAAAAATAATAATAAGCGTTTACTGCGGAATTTCGGAAACTGAAATTTTTATCTGTACCTCCAGTATTTAGAAAAAATGCTGAAACTTACTGTTTTATTTATTTATTTAACTTCAGAAAACGTCTGATTTCTACATAGATAGAATTTTTGAGAATAGTTCAGATACAAAAACGATTATTATAAGCTCTTTAATGCTTTCCTAAAATATCCTGTTTATATCGACAGTTTAATTTTGCATTAAGAGGATAGATGGCGCCAGTGTTAAATTTGTTTGAAAAATTTAATTAACATGATTTCTTAGAATTTATTCACTTAGGACCCTTTGAACTGAAATAAAATTTCACAACCTGATTTCGTCAAGAATATTTTCTCATAATCCAAAAAATGAGGGGGGGGGGAATTAAATAAAGCATTAACTAATATCAAATAAAAAAATATTCAATCTTTTCTCCAAAATTTCACTGGTATAAGTGTCAAATGAAATCATTTGTTTCTACATCTGATGACATGTCTAGAAAAATATACAAAATTTTTCAGATAAAATACAGTTGAAACCAGAGTACTAAACTAGTCTTAGGTCAACTGAGATAAGTTGGAATCAAGTTTTCTTTATATTTCCATCCATTAAGAATTAGGGTGGAATAATATTCCACACTTTTCTCAGCGTGCTCAGATACTAAAATGCATTTATACCTCTTATTCTTTTGTTTGTTTTCATGCATATAAATATTTTCTCAAAGTAATAGTTTTGAAAAAGCACCTTTAAAACTTTTCATTTTTAATTCATTCTATTGCATCAGGGCCATCTTAAGGAATAGTCGCAGTCCCACCCAGGGCGAAGGCCAATTTTTCCATACCCTTATTTAAGTACTTAAATCAAGAGTTCCAAAATGTACAGAAATTCTAAAGAACTTTTCAGCAAGAATAAATTTGTTATTGCGTACTGTGCAGGGCTCAAATGAATTGTCAAATATATATATATGTAAGCATTATTTTATTTTAAGCAGAATGCCGTTTTTAATCCATCGGGAAAGCATAATTATTTACAAGCAAAGACGCGGACATTGCGCGTCAGCCACAACGCGTTGCAAAAGCAGAAGCAGGAAAAAAGGGCCGAAATAAATTATCCCTCGCCTTATATAACCTTAGATTTTGATAGGGAAAATATTTCTCCATACTGTTAATATATTATTACGATTCTGATAGGGATTTCTGACGCATGCCAATCACATGTAAGGGAAATACAGGGATCTTTTAAGAAAGAATGTACTTACTGGACATTTTTTTTACCCCTTGACGCCGAGCGTGTGAAAGTATCGGCGTTTAGCTGATTAAGCAATTTTATGAAGCTTCTGTTGAATTAATTAAGTAGAGAAAGTGGAATTGGATCACGAAATAAGAGAATATTTTAGAATGAAGTTACTAGGGGCTAAATTAGGATAAAATCTTGGAAATTAATTAAGTTGAAATTAAAGTTTAAAATATCATTACATATATATATACACACACACATATATATATATATATATATATACACACACACACACACACATATATATATATATATATATATATATATATATATATATATATATATATATATATATATATATATATATATATATATATATATATGTGAAACTTTGCTTCCCTGCGAAAGTGCCGCCCCAAACGCCCCTTCTACCCTAGGCCACGGCCTTGTGATGAGATTATTTAACGTCCCATTTAAAGCGTAACTAGAATCCAAAGAAAGCATCTATCCAATAAAATAATTGAGGAGCAAAAACAGCCTCCAATTCTTTAATTAACCGAATTTTCGAAAATTGTACCAATTTTGCCAATTGGTACAATTTTCGAAATAGGATTCATCAAGCCAGCTTCTTCTATCCCTAATCATAAACATGATTAATTTTAATGGTTACGTTATAAATATAAAATTTATTCCCACATGTGATTTGTATGAATATCTCTTGTATTGTTATATATGTTTATGTAACATTACAAATCGATTTCTGTCTAGTTACAAATCTTAAGGATATTTTTAGTTCATTTGAAATTACAATTAAATAAATTTTCGACTTCAAAATTAAAATAAAATTAGTATAGTATATTTCTAAGCATCCTTTCTTCACTGATGATTCCCGGCTACTGCCCAATCAACACATTGAGCCCAATTAATCCAGCAATAAAACCCCTATTGTAATGTAAATTTCAGATTTCTCTGTTTCAGAAATAATAAAAGCAGCAATTCCAAATAACAGTATTGCAGAAATTATAACAATTTTATGAAGCAGCCGGGAAAAGAACACTTAAAATTTAATGAATTCTGTTTCCGACACTTTACTTTTTCCTGGTTTCCTTATAGAATTGCAAAATTCCCTGTAACATTATTATAAATTATTTTCTTTGTCATATTCCAAATCCACCAGTTTTCTGTGTTTTCTATCATCCTTCTTGTAGGAGTATTAGGGCTTTAAAACCAAAAGCTTGAGATGACTCCTCAGGTTTTGAATGAATTAAAATTTTCCTGTTCTAAGACATTTTAGAATAACGATATGCTGACATGCTATATAATAATGTTTTCCAAATATTTTAGAAAGACAAGAATTTTTTAGCTGAGAATATTAATGACAATAGTGGTTGCATTTAATACTTAGATGCTCATAAAGTATCGTAAGAGTTTCAAGATTTTATTAAAATCTTATGAATAGACAAATCTGTGAAAATTACTACAAAATAAGTAGTAGATGCTGATGGGTTTTTTTTTTTTGCGTTAATTAATGCACTTCTATACGAGTACCATCAATTAGATGTAGTACATCAAGACGATGTTTGAATTCTTCCCATGTTCACAGCAGCACGGCGCCATTATGAATGCTAAATGAAATAAAATCTTAAATCCAATCTTTTAGTAATTTTATAAATGATATTTTGCTTCAAGAAATTCTTTTGCTGTAATTTTGTTCAATCCGGGGCACCTTTAACATAAACCAACAGAACGATACACATCTCTAGATATATATCTTGCTTTATCTTTAGAAAAAAATGTTAGGCTCATTTTTTTTCCAACAATCTTTTATTAATCAATAAAATAAATGAAATATGCATTGCAATGTAATCTCAAACTTTTTATGAAAATTTAAGCAATTTTTTTTATTATTATTATTTTAAAGAGATTTCGTAGACAACCTCTATGTATATAATCAAATATATGCCTAATTTATCTTCGAAATGCTCAGTTTCTAAGGGGTGAGGTTGATTTGAATCTTTACATGTACTTTGTTGCTCATGATAGATTTTCATGCACTAACAAAGACAGTATTATATGACAGAGAAACTTTCAATATGCATAAATTAAATATATATGTATCTATTTTGACTATATACAGTAAAGAACTTCCTGGCTGTCTACAATTCAAGGCCAGCAATAATTATAATCATAGAAGTCATCTCTACTAGATGTATAATAAGGTGGTTATGCCTTGCGTGATGAAATCCCTTGCAACGTTACCTAACGGTAAAATTTGGAATCAGCACTCTTATCAAGAAAATATCAAAAAATACAGGAATAAATTAAATTACAGAATTGAAGTGCATAATAGATTTTGCACGAAAAGGAGCCTTTTCGCATATTAATATGAAAAATAGAACTCATAAAATGCACGTTTGTTTGGTCGCAATGTCCAAAATTATAATGTCACAAGTAGATATGTCTTTCCAAAAAGTAGAATCTGAAAAATCATAAACGAACTAGATTATCGTTCATATAGAATCAATCTCTTTGCAGGTATCATTAGCAGGAAATGTTGAAAGAAATTCGGCATGTTAAAGCTTTATAATGAGTCACTCAGAGGACTTTGCAGACATTTCAACGGATGATTTTTCGTACAGATGCTAGAGATGCTCTCCACGTGCCTCGAGACTCTAGGGGAAGGGGAGGTGTTAAAAATTGCAATTCTATATTCATCTCAATATCAAACCAATGTCAAATTTAAGATATTGGGTGGAGGAAGGGGCGTCAAAACAACTTTGCTCCTGATATAACAATCTGCCCCTGAGATGAGACTTGCTTTTTTCGTAATAACATGTGCAACACGCAGAGTACTAACCGCAAAACGCTGGAAAATCCCTTCCCCTTTTAGTACTTAAGTCACTAAGAATTAAAATCTGTGAGAACTTTGTTAACAGCCTCACAAATAGTATAGTACCTTTCTTATTTTCCTTCAGATCTTTTAAATCCAAAGACTCTCAGTGGGCATAAAAGAATGTACCCTTGATTCGAGAGATAGGCCAATTTCCTTAAACGTTTCTTTCTCGGCCAGTACCATCAAGTACTAAACTAAATAAGGTTTTAATTCTGTCCAGAGTAGCAACATAATCAACTTTTCGGCATCTTAATCATTTTTGTTTTAAATCTTCTACTGAATCATTGACGAAACTTCCTTTTATTTTTCTCATCTTCGTAGTACAAAAGTATCATTTTACTATTCCCTAGATTAAAAATGTCAAAAATGGTAATAGTCATGTGTAAAAAATAATAAATATCTTGCATGAATATGCAAAGCAAAGAAATATATAAAATCAATATTTAACATCATGTCATTTGAAGTTTGTCATTTTCACAGAACTACTAAGTTTCTATTAAGAATCACGACTATTAATAAAGACTCAGAAGTCCAGAACTTGCTCTCTTCCAGTGTATAATACGAATTTTAACCCATTGCTACAGGAAAACTATAGTTCGGATACGTTTTCTTACAGTAAGCGATGTGTCTAACCATTTTAGCCAATTTACAGTACAAAAATAATTATAAATTCGAAAATTTGGGATGTTTTCTTTCTGTAGTATGCTATTTACACAGCGGATCGATAAACAGCTCCCATGAAAAAGTGACAAATTTGTTTGAAAATTCGTGTGAAAATGACAAATTTTTAAGTGAAATGTAAATTGAGCAGAAAAGAAGAATTTTCCTTTCACACGATGCATCATGGATACCTTTTTTATTATCTTTGTTTACTCTTCTTTAACCTACGTGATATAAGATTAAATTTGAATGAATCCATTAAATGATACATTATTTTTGTCTCCAACAGGTGTCAGGATTTGCTGTTCTTGTTGCGTGGTTATTTATTCTTTTATCCAGTGCCCCCGGTTATATTGAAGCGGGTCCAAACAGCAACATCAGTGTTTGTCATTTTTGTGATGATGATGTCGATTTCAGCGTCCGGAACCTTTTATGCTGTTCGCTGACCTCAAGGTGTTGTGGGTAAGAAAAGTTTCTCTATTTTAAGTACACCAGTATCAGTTAGTGATTTCTTTGAAATATGCTTGAAAGTTTTACGAAACTTGTTAGCAAGGAAAACTCTTAATTCATACAGAGCACAGAATTTTTACACGCTACTTTTAATCCAGCTATAAAAATAATTAGGTAATGTAAGCTTACTAATTTAAGATAAAGAAATTTTGTTATCTACTTTTTAAAAAAAAAAGCTAAAACATCGATAGACTGTTATGAATGAATGTTTATATTTTTACTAACAAAATTTTTTAACTTTTTTTTCAGGCATTTTAATCATATTAATCATCAATTTCGATGCGATGCTATAATTACATTTTTATTTTATCCGAGATGTTTTTTAAATAATCTTGGTTACGAATGTTGTGCAAACAAAGCTGTAATTAAAGAATTTGGAACTTGGGACAATAGATAATAATAACCCATCACTCCTTATTGTTTCTTCCAAACTTAACCACATTTTTTTAGTTATGAATGATCATTTTCTTAATAACTAAAGAAGCCTTATACATCTTAATAGACTGAAAAAATTTTCATCTACTCGTAATATCTTGCTGTTATGTTCTATTATATGTTATTATTTAGTCCTATTCAATCTTGTTGAGTCAAAAAAATATGACATCCTCAGCATTTGACATCATACTGAACACAATATGAAACTTGTACCATAAATAAATGTAAAATGTTTATTAGTAAATTATTCTGTATCTTTTATTTTTAGATTTGGATTAGAAAAATCTTTATTTCTTTTTATAAAGGAAGCACATTTTTTAAATAATTTATCAAAGTTAATTTCTTGGATTTGGTTTTATATTTTTATAAACTTCATATAGAATTAATCTCTATTAAAATAGATAAATAATAATAAATTACATTTTTTTAAAATAAAAACTCAGATATTTCTTCCTTCTTACTCGGGGGAAAAAGGGGAGGGTTATTAAACTCAGTATTACTGGTCGCCCCGATGGTAATTACGGGCCAATATGAAAAATTCGAAAGTGAGGTAGGTAATTGTCGGATGGAGTCTGTTGGTTCAATTCATTGAATATGATGCTTCAAAAACATTGTTAAATAAAAATGAAAAAAAGCAAAGTATGTTAAAAATAAGATAATTTGTGTGTGGGGGAGACCTTAATTTCACTGATTTATTTAATTTGTTGTCACAAAGAAAATGCTCGAGCCTTCTTATTCAGAAGTATTGACCAGGTGCGACCTTTTGACTACTAAGCTTTATTATACAATATCAACTGGGAAGGATATACTAGGATGCTTACTTCGATTGCCCTAATTGAATTAACTAAATAATTTTAAAAGGAAAAAAATAACATTTTTGTAGTTGAATCTTAAAATCTTTGATTGTTTGTTATTAACAAAACTGGTTTGCTCTCAAATATTCCAAGTAAAGTTAATTAACATTTCTTTAAACACAGACAATCTGCGTTATAATAAGTCTATGCTGAGAATATATTCTTTTGAATGATTCTTATTAAACGTTTAGCTAACAAAATTATTAGAGCAAAAAAAGTGACCCAAAAACTTTTAATTGAATAAATATTATGATCGCTAATTACTTATCCTTTATGAAATCTTAATGCCTCACTCGTTGCGTTATCGACTAATCTATTGACACATCTAATGACTCTTCACTCACCGAATTATTTATTCAGAGGAAAAGCTCTATTTAAATCGTCCTCTTTATTTTATAAGCTTCATAACAAGTTTCTTCTTTTAAACTTATTCGTTCATAAGATTGACTGTTCTGAACTTTGTAGTATTCTAAAGGATCTGTTCATGGATGAAGTTTTCCTCATTCTTGTATAGACCCTTACAGGATAAATTTGTTTTATTTGTCACATAAAATAACTTATTCCATTTTACTAATGAACATTTGTGACATTAGTCATATTTAACCGACAGTAGTTATTTTATGCAGAATTCAACAGTCCTCTTCATTTGATTTAGCCACCACCATTCCAGATTCATTTCACAACCATCTGGAAAAAAATGTGACAATGACTAATTTTAATACGGTTCTTTTAATTAAATATCGTGATGAATGTAATTCTTATATTTTAGCAATATTTAGCAAAAAATGTGAAGACTAACTGCTACCGAGAAGTTATTCGTAAATGACAAATGCCATAATAGTTTTTAAAAAAACAACTTAACAGTGGCGGATTTACAACTAGGCAGATTAGGCAGCTGCATAGGACATCTAAGCTGAGAGGGAACACCAAGCAGAATAATTATTTTTTTAAATTTATAATTGCGAAATAAGTTTGTAAAAAATGCAAATTCTGTAAATACTAAAGTATTAAAATTAACACTTTGTCTCGTATTAATGATAAAACTGGTTCTTATCTATAGCATTACATTCATTTTGTTATTATAGTATTTAGTAACCATAAGCATCTACTTAAATAGTATTGTGTGCAAACTTAGAAGACGAGCAGACTGGAGTCATGATAGATAAATAAAAACAGATCATAGTCACAACTATTATTATTAAGTTTAACAAAATTAATAAGATAAAAAAAATATTAACCTATATTAAATTATTAACAGGTTAAAAATGTGCCAAAATGGATATTTAAATTTATTTATCAAAAGAGATGCTTCTTAATGTGCACTGACGACGTTCTCAACGCAGAGGCAGCAGTACTAAAGAGGAGGGGGGGGGTCCTTTCGTTGGCGAGGAATTGAATTTCTTACTCCCCCGACACCATACACATAGTTAATTATTATAAATGATTGTTTATTATGATTAAACTATCTATTAAAATTTTTTATTATCTTTATTTAAATATGAAATTAATTATGTGTTTTTTGACTATAAATTAGCGAAATGTTGTTTGCCCTCTATCGGAAAATTTCTGCAGCTGCCACTGCCGCAAAAAATCTAAATCCGCCACCGCAGCTTAATAATGAGAAATATACCGCATTTTATCTTATTTTTACTATAAAATAAATTTTAATCGAAAAATGTCATACATAGAAATTTTCATATAAGCTCTTTACACTCTGAACTCTTCTTATTTTTACGAAAATTTATCTGCATGCAGATATTATTTCCTAATTAAAGAAAATATTTTGCATTGTAAGCACCATTTGATAAGCATGTTTCGTAACTTGTGATTTGCGAATTATAAACTACTTATATTCTCTATGTGCTTCACTTATTTGTAATCAATCACCTTCAGTATTCAGGAAAGTCGTATTTTCAAGAAATCACCATCAGTAAAATGTTAGTCACTTTTGAGTTTTTCAACATGATACAGAATTATCATAGTATAAAATTAAATCGGTATACATTACTAAATAATTTTATACATTCAATAACATAAAATGAAATTTTATATATGAATGCCTTTACCTCCCCCTCTTTGAAAATTATTGTCATATTTTTCTAGCATGTAATCATTAAAATGTTCCACAGATCAAAAACATACCTATATGAAAATGTATTATGCTTTCAAGAAAAACTAACATTGAAGTGAAAACTTATAACACTGTTCGCTACAGAAACTTGAGACTATCACTTTTGGATTATTTTTACCCCCGAGGGTTAACATGCAGTAAGTAAGATAAGAACAGTAAGATTATGAATTATTTTGTCAGACCTTGACCGTTTTGTTAGATGCATTTTCTTTCGGCTCTCTTTTTTAGCACTTGTTACTTTGACACGTGGTTATTAATTTTGATTCGAAACTTGTGTATATATGTGACTAGTTCAATTTTGCGGAATATTTGCTATTGTTACGTCATTTAATTTTGCTAATACAGTAGACTCCCGATTATCCGCGGGCGGGTTATCCGCGGCTGCCGCACAAAGTTTTTTTTTTTTTTTCTTTTGACTGATTTTTTCAAAAAGGTGCAGTTTTACAGTTATGCTTTTGTAATTACATAATACATTACAGTATTAAAACAGCATATATGTATTAATTTTTTTACTGTAATAATAATACTCTTGTATCCTTGACGCCTCTCGTAAATACAAAGCACTTTTCTGTTTTCATTAAGAAAATGCATTTTAGGTGAGTTTTGAGTGATATACTAAAATATTAAGCGTTAGTTAAACATTTCCTGCTGTTTATTTTACGTTTTATTGTACATAAAACGATTTTTCAAAGTTGGAATGACTCTTTTCTCTTTTGCTATACCCGTTTTTAGCTTTTTTCGGATTATCCGCGATTTTTGTTATCCGCGGCGGCCGCGCCACCCAATTCCGCGGATAATCGGGAGTGTGCTGTAATCGGTGTTTACTGCATTATTACTATTGTATTAAATTAAATGTTTATGTATCTTCTCTCACCTTTTCATCACTCTCCTATTTTGGTGAAATCAGTGACTCCTGGCTCATGCGCTGAAGCGCGGAGCATTTCTGTACCTGAAAACAAACAGTATATTCGTGCAAAATAAAATTTCAAAACTCTTCACAGCTTAATTTTCAAATTTCTTAATCAAAAGAACTATAGGCTTAAAATCAAATGATCTATATCATCCTTCCTTTTCCCCCTGAAACTTTGCTAACACTAACAGTTTAGATCATGTCACATAATCAAGTGAAAAACGTAACAGAGTATCAACTGCCCGTTTTCTTACACTGTGCTACGTCCTCGCACTTTTTTTCCCCTCTCTCTCACTCTCACTTATAAGATGAGCAGTGTATTCCAAAATCAATTCCGCCTGTTACATTAAATACGTGTCACGTGAGAATAAATAAGCTCCATTTAAATTAATGAAAATCAATTGATTTAAGAAACTCTGGTCAAAATTTATTTAGTGAAAGAAAAGTGTCTTTACTTTTACAGAACAGTTCTGCAATTGAAGACTTACGGAACCCATTATTATGCATGGACTGAATGATTTTATTAATTTTTGCATTTGAATTTGTGTTGTCAAAATTAGGAAATCAAAGCATAAGAAATCAGATGTACAATTTGGTTGGTCATTAATCTCCATCAGGAGAACTTAACACGCGGAAATGTTCTGATAAATAAATTCGAATTTGTCACGTGCCAGTTGGCGTGATCGAAATTCGCTGAATTGAATAAACATTAGATTTCTAGGCCTTTAAAAGGAAAGCAAATAGCTGACGAAATGTCTGGTTTGAAATATAGAATAGAGAATTATACCGTACACAAAAGGTAATAAAAATATGGAAAATGAGAAGAAAAAAAAATCTTTAACGGAACTTAGATTAAGTCAAAGTGCAAAGCTTATCTAAAATCGTTAACTTGCGCTTTTTTATACCACAACATGTAATGAATGTCTTTATTGGTTAATACTTCTCATGTTTTGAAACCGGTAGGGGCAATTACAAGAAAATGTATTCTTTTGTATTTGGAAGCTTGTTGAAAGAAACAGTAACTGTGCAATAATTACTTTAATTACATTTTGCAGAGTATGTCATTCGGTCACCTGCTGTTTCGCGGTAGACTAATCAACTCTAAGCATACACATTCAGAAAGACAAACGGGCATAAAGAAATTGGATTTTAAATCTTTAGCGAAACAAATGATATCATCAATTTCAACATATTTCATAATAATGAGTTCAAAAACGCGATATCCGAATAAGCAAAAATCATTATGATGAATTCCTCCTTGTGAGATTCTGAAATTATATTAAAGGAAAAAAAATTCCAACAGTAAACATTTTTTTAAATTTATTTTTAAAACACTTTGTTTTGATCTCATCATCCTACATCAGTAAAAATATTTCTTTTAATTTTGTTTAAGCTACCAAAAAATATATTAATATACAAAGTAGATGCTATGTTAAATTCAGCTCCGTTCTGAAACAATAAGAATACTATTTTAGGATGGATCTTGTAATTTTAAACCATGAAAAGGCGATAACTATATCTAAAACTGTGCTCAACTCTCCAAAATTCTACGACTCGTTAACGAGAGAATACGTTGATATTAAATCCATGTCAACAGATTTAATATCTACCAGGTGTACCATCTTTGGTGTAATGAGGCTTGGAACTCATGTACAAAATATCCAGAAGTATAGCATTAAAACTGAATTTTCCTATCCATTCTTCCCATTTTGATTATTACAGAAATTTTTCAAATATGTTTATCGACAAATCAACTTCTAAAGCGCACAAAAATTTGCAACTCATCTACAACATCCTTGAAAAGTAAAATAAACCACGAAATATTATCCGAAGTACTTAACTTGCAAAAAAAATCTTTGTACAGCTGAATATTAGAAGGTTAAATATTCTGTAGATTATCATTAATTTTTATGAAGAAAATAATAACGACACTAAAAGACAGCTATACTTAATAAAGCAACAATAATAAAATTTAAAAGTTAATTGTGATTAATTTTCAAACAAAATAATTCCCCGGTATTCCTCTGTACCTGAAAGATTCTGAAAAATATTAGCAAGAACCACAGTGGCCTAGAGGTAAGGTCTCAATTTCGGGCTTAGAGAGCTCTAGGTTCGAAATCCACTGTATATATGGAGCTAAAAGTCAGTAAATCTGACGTCAAGTCAAACCTTTTAATATCAGTGAGATGTAGAAAGTGGATATCCGTTCAGGCGTCATCTTCATCATCTGATCGAGATAATTTTTGTGTTGATTCAAACATTAATCTAACTAAAGCTGGACACCTAAAAATAATCAGTATAAAAAGAAAACGTTGAACATTTAGAGATTTTGATAGAAATCTGAACAGGTTTGATTCGGTCTAGTGGAGTTAAAATAAATTTTGTTTGTAAAGAATAAATTTCTTGAGTTTGATTTCAAAAAATCCATTAGATCCAAATTGTCGAACATAGCAAACATATTTAGTCAACACTTTTAAAGAATGGTTGATAAAAATCAAAATGAAAATTTAGTCAGATGTTTATGTTATGTCCATGAACAGTTTGACTATTCTTTTTATTGAGTATGCATTATTCTACTTTCATTTTTGTGCTTCACTTGGTTTTAATTTTTTAATTTAGGGATTTTTGAATGAAGGAAGCATGGCTCTCCCAAAAATGGAGGAGAAGCTCATGAATAGCAAAGAACTTCTTTGTAAGGTAAACCTCCCTGCACTTTTTCAAGCATTAAGATTCGTGAAATCTTGGTGTTGCATGGGAGATAAAGATATGAAGAACAATTTGGTAAAGATCGAACAAAAAATTACTTTTCTTCGTTAATGGAGCAATTTCGATCGTGAAAGAGCATTTGACAGAATTTTTCAACTACAAATAGAATTCGAAAGTGGATCCGTCTTCTCATCGCTTTTTATTTATTATTTTTGTGTTATGAAGGTTATTTCTAATGATTTCAGTGTATTAGTGCAATACAAGATTTATTTTTACAGTAGAAATATCTGTTAAAGGAGTTGCAATCTTGATGAAATTCAAGAATCAGTAGATTGTTATTTTGACATATGAATAAGACAGATAAAAATTTCAAGGGCAGAGATAAGAACGGTAATTAAGGTGAATACAAATCACGATCATTTAAGAAAAACTTAGCTCATGTGTTCGTTAGCCGACGGGAATCGCAGAAAGAAAGCACTGACAATGTGTTGGCAGTTTTTATCAACTTGAAAGGGGAATCTCCCTCATTTTCGCTAAGATTAGAAATAGCTTACAATGCTAATGGGTAATGTAGTTTATTTCTAAGTTGTGAAAGTTACAGCTATTAGATTTTGAGAGGCGTGAAGAAAATCAAGGGTTTGTACTTTTCCTAAGTTGCTTATACACTCTCTTAGATAATTTCTTATATAAGAAATACTTTAGTTGCAGTATAAGTGGGTTTATTTTTAAAAATTAACTTTACATAGAATCAAGCGAGGACAAAATGAATTAATTTAATATGTAAATATATAATTTTTAATAGGCGATTATGCGCCAAGAATATTTTTTCAAATGGCATTAAACGAGAACGGGTTTTTTTTTTATAGGGAAAATTGAATTGAAAAATTACTCTCATCCAACCATGAATTCCTTATTTCTGCCCAACATCATAAATTCTTCAATAAATGAAATGAAAAAAATAATAATAAATAGTGTGTAATCTTAAATTGAACCTAAGTTATGGCATATACTTTCATTCATCATACGAATTCTTTCGTAAGAAGAGATGCTTGTATTCTTTCTCTTTTTAATGTGGTTTATCATTTGAAAGAATAATTTGTTCTTAAAAATTTTAAATATCTCACAAACTGACTTCATTTTTAGCTACACTGCATCTCAATACTGAAAATTCACTTTCATATTTGAAACCAACACATTAAATATAATCAGAACCATTTAAATAATTCAAGGCACCAAATAAAATTTTTTTTTCATTAGTGGTAGTGATCTGTGCAATTTATTTTAACCTCTGATTGCAAGTACATGGTAAAACATTGTAGGAGTGTAGCGTAATCACTATCTTTAAGCAATTAAAGAAAAATTGCTTTTTCACTAATGAATAATATATATACATAAAAAAATCATGCTATCATGCAATATGACTTTCAAAAAAAGTCGACCTTCAAATTTTTCTTGAATTTTAGTAACCATTTCATGATTCCGTATTACAAAAGCTCGAAAATTACAGCACACACAAATCGAATTGAACTGTATCATCCCAACTCCATTTATACAAAACAAAATGTTTCCTATACTGAACAAACCAATTAATGTATTAAATTAATAAAAAATAAAAATAAGCAGCAAACATTATGCTAAACACTCAGCCAGTAAATACTTTTTGTAAAGTAAAGCAAATAACCATTTTTAAAAGAATGAACATAACCATTGTTAAGTGATCCCTAGTATCTTATAATTGATTCTTATATGTGCGTGTGTGTGTGTGTGTGTGTGTGTGTGTGTGTGTGTGTGTGTGTGTGTGTGTGTGTATTTTGCTCTATTCGATGTGTCACATGCAAACATCGAATTACTGGATTAATGGAGTTTAAAAATCGTAATTTAGGAACAAAACACATTTATGATGAAGTTTCACCATACATAGTTCTGCCGTCATCAAGCAACAAAGAACAACCATACAATATAATTACGTGATACGTAATTCTATATGCTCTAATTGAGATTTTTTTTTAAATTTAATCATCTACAGAAAGCACCATTTATATGATTCTCATTTAAATATCATTATACGGTTTTTCGCCATAGTCCCGATAAATTCGTAGCCATTGTAAAGATAAAATACTTTTTTGTGCAAGTTCATAGATTCGAACTTCACATGCCAAAATAGGATATAATATTGACTGGTGTAGCAGAACTTTGTTTCTTAATGAGAACAGGGAGTATCTGCCAATAAAGGAAATGATTACTAGGATTTTGTTTCAAAATTTACCAGCACTTTAGAATTTCTTAATAACTGACGTTGACTTGTTTTCGTACAGCATTTGATATCTCACTGATCATTAAAATTAGCTGATAAAAATATCACGAAAAAAGGATTTCATATTTACTAAAAATAATTCCACATGTGTAAAAATAAGGATTTTAAAATGCGTAAATATATGTCAGAGGAAATATATCCAAGCATAACATTGCAGTACAACACTAAATTCGTTTCAAAATAAAAATAGTCCATGACCTCAGAAAGCAAATGAAAACTAACGCAATACGCTCCATTGAAAAACTTCGAACTTATTTTGTTTGACAAAACACTAGTGGAAAAGCACTCAATGATCATAATTCAATTCATACTGCAATATTTCATACACACAGAAAATAAGCTCGATTAAAGATTTAAAAAAAAATAACGCTTACCTGTAGACACATAAACTCTATAAATATGAATGTATAGTTTCTACTTAAGATATGTATTCAAAATATGATTTTTTTCTCCATTTTATGATAATTTTTTTATTTTAAAATTTTATTATTGTTTACAGTACTATTTAATAGTATATTAGTACTACCTTTTAAAACTGCAAAACTATATTTTAAATAAATTTGCATAAACAGTATTAAATTTGTAAAAAAAATTTTTAATGTAACTTAAATTATACATTTTTCCATTCATATATTGTTTTACATCAATACCTTTAAAGATGCATACAAAGTACTTTACAATACTTCCAAAATGGAAGAAGTCCTCTGATCAAAACAAGTGATTTATGTCAAAAGATTAATATTCAAAAAAGAGAAGACTGATAACTTTTTTTTTTTTTTTCGTTCTAGGCCTGACAGAATATAAAGTCAAAACAGTCCTACACTGTTGGTGAAAAACAAGAGGATGCTAAAGAATATTTATACACGCCATTTTTTAACCCAGTGCTGTAAAATATATGCTTTATCAATAAAGTGCTACTTTTCTTAATTTTTTTTATAAATGGTTATACATCCTTGCATGTATCTTGAATTGCTCAAGGCCGCGGTGGCCTGGAGACAAGGTCACAGTCACAGGGCTCCAAGTTCGGAACCCGATTTCATTGAAAAATCGCCGAATCCGTCGTCCGTTCCAACGACGAAACACGCTAAATCTGTCTGTATCAGATGTTCTATTGGTGTATCTCGCGAGCTCGAAGAAGGGAGTTCCAGGTAAAGCGACATCAACATGTAACTACAATCCAAAATCGCCAGACCAGTTCCGATAAAGCCCTTGTATTCTTCAAACAAACAAACAAAAAAAAAACCCGTTAAACTTGAATAATTGATGATCAAATAACATAAAGCACACATATACTTTTTTTTCTTTTTGTCAAAATATTGCTTAGGGATAGATTTTTCCATTTTATCACCAACTTAACAAAAATTAGGAAAAATCAATTAAAATGTATTTGTTTCACTCACATTTGCATTTTTTTGACCCACGCAGACGTTTCAATTAATCAATAACTTTGAACTGTCTTGCTGAGTAGTTGCAGATAATGCTAATTTTTTTTACTGGAAAGAGCATAAAAAAGTAATTTAATGTATAATGTTTTCAAAGTAAAAACTTTCAAAGGCAAAACGATGTCGAAATCTGGGGGAAGGAGATTTTTCTTTTGGAGCTCTCTTAAACTTAACTAAAACTTTCAAAAGTTCTGATCAAATGTTTTACTATCGCTCTAGGTCATTTTTAATGTTAAGGACAACTACTTCGATAAGAGTAGAGTTACTGCAGTTTCGTAATATAAATTTTTATCAATAAAAATTTGATCTTCGGATTAACAGCTTGGAAGTTATTTTGAAGAAGGCTGTAAATGGCATTAAATAATTTCCTTTTAGCACCACTCTCTTAGCGAAGATTTCAGAAATTATTTCAGTTTTAAGTTCTATAAGTTCATTTCAAAATCCAGTATACTAAGAATGAACGTGAAAAAAATCCTTTTTAAGCTCACAATTAAATTTTTGTATTTCATTCAAAACTATGATATATCATTAAAATTTTTTGAAAATTCATGCGACTTTTATATATTCTCAGTACGCATTCTATAATAATGCATAATTAAATTAAATATGTTAAAAGATATTCATAATTGTATGGATTCGTTATGTAAATGTAATAGTTTATAAGTCATATATGAGAATGTAATAAGTATTTGAGCATAACAACGGCACGCTGTACTTTGTTAGAACTAACTGTGATATTAGGTTCTTTTTGCAATGATAATCGAAAGTAAATAGGAAATCTTATAATAAATATTCTTTATAACTAAAAGTGGAATACAGCGCAAAATCAAAAGTACTACCAAATAACACAGAAGGAAAACCTACTCGATTTTTTCATACTTTAGACTAATACACAGAAAAACGCTAATAACAAAAAATTAGGGAAGAAAAATTAATCCGAATCACAAGAGAGAAATTCTAGAGTGACTTCCTATCACGACTTTGACTTCCCAACTAAACTCTTGCATATATATCTTGTCTCATCCTTGAGCAAACTGCCCATCAAAATTGATCTGCTTCACTTTCAAGCCATCTACAACAATAATTTTACCATGTGTTTTGATGTTAGATAAACTATACTTATAAAAGAAAGTATTTTTGTATCTATTTGCGTGTCAGCGATATCCAGACAAATCTATCACACTTACAACCATGAAATTTGACACTTATCTAGCAGTAATTGTGCAGAAAATTTTCAATTTAATGCTTTGATTGAAATTACGATTTTTCGAGCGCATTTTCCCATAATATGGCTACTAACAATCGTAGGGGAAAAAAATCTTTGCACTTATAAAAACGATTTTTTTCAGTTTTATATTTTAAGAACGTTTGGGCTCCCTAGCAACGCCGGTCTCCTGGGGTGGGGAAAGTGGAAGCACCTAAATTCAGGCAGGGTTCCCGTGCGAGCAGGACCAAGAGATAGCTGCTCCTCTACTACGGAGACGAAATTCTCTTTTTTATTATTGTTCAAGTTTATTTCCTATTAAGCGCGACTATGACCTAATTTTGCAATTTTATAATGCTTTAATAATTGAATTAATGTTAATCAAATTATAATTTGCTATCTTTGTTGAGTTTCACAATAAACTGTTTAAAAAACTACAATCCACTTCATAGTATTGAGCTAGAGACAAAAAAAAACCGAGCTTAAATAACGCATTCTTAATTACAAACAGAATTTAAAGCCAGTATGCATTAATATGTTATTTGAGAAATTTACCTCCAACAAAAGATCTGTACAAAGGAGCTCGCCCGATTGCAACTAAATTACAACGTAACATTATAGAGTAAAAAAAAAAACATTGGTTCTGAAAACGGCGAGATGCATTTTATACCACTCGTATCTTTCATAAGAAAGGAGGTAGGACATTAATAATATATCTGGGGGTCATAAATATTGATACGAAACAATAAAATTTCTGAATAGGTACAAAGGCTGTTGAAAGCTCAGTCGATACTTCAGGGGTGTTTGTGGGACCCCAAAAAATCCCCTGAAACTTTTACGGACTTACTACCGACATTTTGGAGTTTCGAGAAGGGGGGGGGGAGAAATGAAAAATTACGATTATGAAGTATTGAATGACCTAATTATAAAAGTTCGATGAATTACTTTTTTTGCAAAATTAAGACCTTTGAACCCAGGTCACGTGATCGCACATCTGGTCGAACGAAGTCTCTCCCTTTTTTTTTCTGCCGCGCCTACTTGCCGAAAAGAATCCAGAAGAGAATGTCCGAGAACCGGGGGAATGAGTCATAACTCGCAATAAGGAAAGAACAAAAAAGAAGTTTTTTCCCCCTTTTCACGCATTATCACTGCCTTTGGAGAAAGAAAGGAAAAGTTTTCACCACACACACTGACCTTGCGTTTTCTGCTTTCAAGGCAAACAAAATTACCCAGATCAAAATAAATAATTCATTATTATTCCTACTTCCTTTTGAACGACGATCCCCGGAATTTCCGGGTATCGAAGTTCAAAATCCCCGGAATTCCGGGGTTTCCCCGGAGCACAAACACCCCTGGATACTTTTAAACCTAAAAAATGTAAAGTGAAAGAGGGGTTTTCCGATACCTCTGGAAAATGAGAGTGGCTGAGAAGCCGGTGATCATTGATGACACATCCAGAATTCGTGAACTTTCATATGAAATGAAAATTTTTTGAAATCCATCCAGTGATTGGGACTGGCAAACTCTGCCCAAGATTTTCCTTAAAAAACTTTTTCTTTTACTTCGTTATGATAGATTTATTTAAAAAAATTTCTGGTTTTCATTTCTCCAGCACTCATGACACAGGCAATGCGAAAATACGCTATCTCTTTTTATCCTATGAACCAGTCCTTTGGTACCGATTTGAAAGCTGAAACAATATATTGATTTTCCAATACATTTAGCATGAAAATTGGTAAGATCCAATATTTGAATAGCGTTGAAAGAAAAATATTTAGGAATATTAGAATTGTGGCGATTTCCTTCTTAGTATTCAGTGTTATGCAGAAGAGTTTAAATACTAAAAAACCAAAATTAAAAAAAAATGATATATTATATATTCAACTGTTTAAAGAGTTCGATAAAGACCAATAAAGACGGGAAGGAGATTGTAATACGCATAGTCTGAAAATTAATCGATGCCTAATAAGTAGGTATTTTTAACAACGGCTTGCAGTTAGTTCAGTTTTTAATGGTAAATTAAAAACCTTTAAGGAAAATTTTCAATCCACGGCCACTAATACTTAAAATGGCAGTTGATTCCCAATTGAAATAATACATCTGAAGTATCAAAAAACTGTCAATCGGGCTGTCATTCAACCTCAATACTTTATCATGTTTAAAAATCGTCCAAACAGTATAAGAATATACATAATAGCTATTACTGCAGACTAATGTGGTCCTACAAGTAATCAATTCTAATATCCTGAAATAAAACAATGAATAAAATAAAAATGTTACAAAGTTAACTATTTTTTTTTTAGATAAAATGCTCAAGTAAATGATGATAGGGAAACAGATAATAAGCAAGCCAGATTCATATTGTTCATAATTTATGAATATCAGAACGGATCACATATGCACCACACTGAGAGATCTATTTATAATGCTGCCTACTATGAATATATTATATACAATAATCCCATCATATTGCTAATTACTTAACTTCACATGATATGTTAATTTATTAGCCATCATTTATACTTATTTGTTACTGCCTTTCTGTTCCAAATAATGACCTACCTTTTCTTTAAGCAGCTATAAAGCTAATTGTATAAGCATTGAACCATGTTTATGCCTCAAATTCACATGAAATATTCACAACAATTAGAAATACTCTCTTTGAACCTCAAGATTTTTTATTATATTCTTTAAAACATTTGGAATTAACAATTAAGTGCTTATGGAATATAAAGAAAAATAAATGTAGGATCGAAAATGCTAACCAACACACTCACGATATCAGTAGCAAAGCATCTAGCACTATTACTTGGAAAAAAAATGTAAATGCAATAGTTAAATGTATTAATTTCTCCTCCTTGTGAACATATTGCTTATAACTAACACATTTAAGAAAACAATATCAATTATTTGCTTCTAAAAAGAAATCAGAACATGATTATCTTCAAGCAATAAAATTCAAATTAAACTTTCAATTTTAAAGTGGCAAAAATCACCTACCCACCACCCTAAAATACAATGTAATATGTACAGAGTAAAAAAATAGTTGTGAGAACAAAGGAAACAGTCAATATGAATAACAGATTTTTATTGTAAAAAATGGTTCCATTCCTTACAGTAATTTTAAAAATACAATTTTATATATTGCAGAACTTTTAAAATTACTCTTCCCAATAAAAAACCCGCATTAATCATTTGCATAAATTTTTTTAAATGATGAAACTTTTGGAAAAAGCTAAATGATGGAGGATTAAAACTTACATTATAAAAATGGCAACAAATATTCATGAATGGTACAATCTGTACAAAACAATCACTCAACACAAAATACATTCAATTATTTTACCTTTTAACAAATAACAATAACTTAACATATAAGTAAAATGGAAGTTCAGCAGACATTTACTGCCTCTTACAAACACAAAACGAAACCCCACAGACTAATGAAGGTTGTGTAATCGAAAAATAGCAATACTTGGGAAATATTTAAAACAGAACAAAAAAAAATCATAAAAACACTTCATTATCATGTTAATAAATCAAATATAATAAAGCTGCAAAAGAATCTATGCACTTAAGACTGTTTGTTAAACACAAAGAGCACATAACCATGAATACAAATGCAACAGCCCCGTTTGCACATAAATAATGTCAATTCTTAAAACTCGGGAACATGGAAGAGAAAATAAATATAATTACTCTTGTAGAAGTAATGCAGCAAATTTCACCGGAAGTTTTAAACAACTAATTTTAACGTTTAGATGCTTTCATGACAAAACCATTATTTTAGAAATATGATAACTTTAAAGACGTTTCAACAAGAAATTTCCTTTAAGTACTAAAATAAGTTAATGAGTCTCTTTTTTTTTCCTTCGAGCTGCAGCGCAAATACACATAAACACTTAACCCAAATATATGCTGAACCAATATCAGGACAATTGCACATAATAAGCATAGTAATATATTTACCTTCCTTCAGAATTTTTAAGTATACAAAATTAAAAAATATATATAATATGCTGTTTCCTTCCATTTTATAAAGTAAAATTATTAAACGCATCCACAGAATAATAACATCCCGATGGTTATTTCAATACTTGGTTAAACTATACAAATGAGTATTCATACTGTCCTATCAGAAAATTCAGTATTACTAGCAGAGAATTTTGCCATTAATTTTTGAAAAGTAAAATAACTCGAAAATAAAACAGCTACTGACAATTCATTTATCTCATCTGATCAGGACAATCAAAACATAAATATGGATAAATAACACGAAGAAATTAATCAACAGAAAAAGCTTGAATGCAGATAATAAAGAAAAATCTCGTTTTTTCCCCCATAACTTTCTTAACAATGGTTAGCAATAACTTCCCATATATTACATTAGAGATTGACAGAAAATGTAATAGTTACACTATAATTTAGTCTTCAATAAATAAGTCTTAGGTATACAAATGTTCAATTATTTGCTTCTTGAATTGATTGCAAACTAAGATTTCAATTACTTTATAACAGGAATATTTATATCACATACAATTACTAATAATAATATAGCATTATCATTGATAAGGCAATATTTGTTAAGCAAGATAATTTAATTATCTTGATACAAAATTTGTAAATCTTTAATAAGAACATTAATTTTTATAATTATTTAAATGGCATGAATAAAAAAAACCTACGGAAACATATGACTAGAATATAATAAGTATATATATTGTGAAGAAGAAAAAAGAAAAGTAATGCTCAAAAACAGAAACAAACATTAAGTTATAAAATAAAAATTACCAAAATATCACTAAATTTTTCAGATACGGACGGAAAGCGAATTCTGTTTACAGTTAATATTTAGTATACTTAAGAGAAAAACAAATATTCCACTTGCAGAAGGAACGCTATATTAGATATCATCTAAAAATTGAAATTAATAATTGAATAGGATTAATTAAAATATTTAGTTAAAAGACGCCCCATTTAAATAGTCACGACTTTTATTAAATGTCCATGACACCATTAATTTCAATATTTACAGTAATTTATTTTTTTTTTTTAATTTCACATTAAAATGAAGAATCAATTAGTTGAATGCAATGTATTGAAATCGCTTTTTAAAGTAGTTACTAAGAATTGACTTTCACAGATCTTAAGAGCTGTCGCTAAGAGCTGAAAACATCTGTTCAACACTATCAATACATTCTTATAAAAATAATTAATATAATGAATGAATATATCAACGGGTATTACAATTTGCTAATGAAGTAGTAAGAATATGTATCTCTACAGTCACTGGACAACTGATTAAATATGGGTATACTGTTAAACAAATACCCATTATGTTCCAGGCGTTGTAAAGCACTATGAATACCAGTTACACAAGTAGTATATCAATATCATTTCATAATATCAAATTTTAAATTATTCTGTAAAAAACTTGAAAATCATTAAGAAGTTCAACACGAAAGGGTCAGAGAAACAGGAAAACTTACAAACGTGACTTATAAAAAGTAACTTTGGCATGTAAGCATATTGTAAGTAGCATTATATACCATTTATAATATTATTATACAAACTTTATAGTTGGACTATTAGGAAACACTTAACATTTTACAACTTTAACAAATACATAAATAAAAATCTGAACACTCTCCTTTAAGTTATAAATTGCGTCAACTAAAATATAAATAAAGAAAAGGAAATTTTAAACTATTCTCCACACAGTTTCCATCATATTTAAAAAAAAATTACTACAATAGTCTCCGAGTATTAAAAACAAATTCAATAAAAATATCATTGTTTAAACTGTAGTGCTATTTTTAAAAATTTCAATTAAATTAATATCCTATATCTTTTGGGGTAAGAAATGTTTAAATTTCCGAATTCCAAAGGGGAAGATTTCAATAAAAAATATTTTGAGAGAATTTTCAATAAACATGTTTCCCCCATCAATCTTTCTTTTTGGGTCATACCAATAACTGATCAAAATTATTCACATTCTGCAAAAATTTAAACAAACAAAAAGAAAATCCAATGCAATCTGAAAGTTAACTGTACTTTCACACATATATCACTGCAATATAAAATACGAAATTTCAGTTGTCTTATTTAACTGAATGTATATAGTTCTTCAAAATTAAACAGGGTTATAATTCAAATATAAATTAAATTTTGAAGTATATAAAGAAAAGACTAAATAATTCTTTGACACTTAGCAGAGAGGAAATAGGTAAACTCGTTACATGAATATTGCATATAAGACCCCTTAAATAAGAAAAATTTCACATAAATATTACAAGAAAATAAAATCAAATACAATGCATAATTCTAAATTTGTACATAAATAAAGTTAAACACTTAACTAGAATACATGAAAATACATATATCCAGGTGCATATGAAGTATTTTCCTAATATACACCAATACTACAAAAAGATATATAAACTATGAATTGCTTAAGATGTGCTGAGTATTGGATATTACATGAAGTACTAACAGTGCATAAATGAAATAATAAAATGATGGAAGTTAGGTACAAACTAATATTGAAGACTATATGTAGCTTATATTTGGCAAATTGAACACATTACAAAAAATACATTTAACCTGATGAACACTCCATTTATTTTAACATAAAACCTTATATACAAAGATGACATGATGAGTTGTAACATGGAAAGAGCACATTTTCAATGCAATTAAAAAAATTATTTTTATTGCAGATAATGAAAAATCTCGATATTGTGAAAAGGCACATATTCTCAATAGACTATGAAACAGTAAATATCCATACTAATTATTATAAGCAACAATTGACAACTGATTGAAACAATATTTTTAAAGGCCAGATTTATTTAAAAATATGCTTTCAAACACTGAAATAGGCATTGTTCCACAAGATGATACATGTGGTAGTACTACAGAAATAACTAATTGTGAGAATTTCAGAAATTAAAAAATCTGATATTTAAAAATCATGTGCAATAGCAACAAATCATAACAGTTTTCCATAAAGTAATAATATTTTAATTTAAACATGTTTTATTAAAGAAATGTCTTTCATAAAATAAGCTTTCAACACAAGAGTTGATCCATGCCATTTGCACAGAAGCATAAATCAAGGACATGAAAAACCACAATCAAACAGATCTGTAATACCTTCGCCATCATCTAAAGAAAATGAATAGTTATCCATAGGTGTTTCAAGAAGTGAAAACAATGGTAAATCAAGATCTTGATCTTCAGTCTGCAGAAGGAAATTCTTGCCCATTGGAGCAATGTCATCTTCCTCAGTAATGAATGCATTTTTAATAACAGTATCACCTAAGATGGAATAATAAGTATGAATAAACCAAATTTATATTAAATTCTAGACAAGATTGACAAATTCAATAATAATTATAAATCCTTTATAGTCTGAATTTCTCAGAATCGAAAGTTTATTTTAAAAATCCAACATATTGAACATCAATGCGACATTCTGCTTCTACTTTAAGTAAGCATTTATTTATGCAAAAATGTTATTGAGGTATCTAATTAATTAATATCCATCGGTCAAATTAACATAAAATGTTAATAAAGAAGTGAAACTTATTTTTAATTTGAAAACAAAGTAGCAAGTGATGTTTGATAATGCCTAAAAATTAAATAAAATGATTAGCAGCATATTTGCAATAAAAATGTAGAAAGATTTTGGAAATTAAATCAGAAAAAGAACTTTTTAATGTAACAGAATGATACTGTTACATTGGTAAAATATGCAAAATATTAAGACGAATGATGAAATCGGGAAAGCTCACCTTTCAAAGATACCTATTTTTATTTATATCTTTTAATCTCATCATTTAAAAGAAAATTGAACAGAAAAAAACTAAGAATTTTTTGTCAAGAACACAATAGGATTTAAAGCTTATAAATAAAGCAATGATCCATGCTCAATTTGGGTTTTTTTTAGGCATGTCTCTATAGCAATACAGGCTAATTAATTATTATTTACATACCAAATTTTATTGTATGTTTCTTCCTGACAGTCTGCACTTAGTGAAAGTTTACTCTATTGATTTTTATGGTCTTTTTACCCCCTTTAACAATGCTTTTTCAAAAAAATTTTACAATGCAAATCAACATACCTAATTTATAATATAAAATAATTTTAAAAGTATTAAGTTAAGATGTATGTAAGAAAGGGAACAAGCCAAAAATCAATTACTTGTAATATTTTAAAATGTCAAATGTGTGTGGGGGGGGGGGGCGTAGTTGTAACATCTAATCTAAACCACAGCACCAAATAGTTCACAGCCTAAGCTGCAGTATTTACATATTAAACATATTTTTCTGACTAAAAGGATAAGATTTTAAATAATAAGAAATGATTCAATAATTCTATTTATATACATCTTTTACATAATATTAAAAAATAAAACCAGGATATTTACCATGGGACCACACTGCACCAGAACACATTGGATTATACACTTCCATTGGATTCCTAATTAAAATATCATGTTCATCTAAAATTATAAAAAAAAAATGAGTGGATTAAAAAAAAAGTTAAAATCAAAATTTAGAATACGGTCAAATAAACTGTTAAGCAATTATGAAGAAAATATACACAACTATAATCTACAGAAATAGTTAAAAATGCTTCTTCTATATAAAGAAACATTTTTTAAATCTTAAAATGTTGTTTAAAAATAATTTCAAGATTAAATTTTAATATTGGTGGGAAGTTAAATTTTAATATTAGGCATTTTAAAATAAAAGGAGGGAAAAGCAACTGACAGGGGCCTTCTTTTTTTTAAAATAAAAACGCAAACCAATAACGTTGGTTAAGTGTAGAAATCTGTTAAATGCTCAAAAGCATTGCATGGTCAAGACATTGTATGGTCAGTATGTATTGGTTATTGCAGAATTAGCATTTTCGTGGTTGCCATGCCAACAATACTGTGGATAATTGGGAGTTAACTCATTCTTTTCTAGCAAAAAAAAGTTAAGCCCTTCCTATAATACAATTATATAGTATTGAAAAATTGCACAAGCAAAATAGAATGTCATTAGAAAACAATCATTTTCTTTTATTGGAAGTTACTCTTTGAAAAAAGGTATGTGGGTAATTTTCTAAATATTATTCAGATAAACAATTTTATAGAGGATCACATATTATTAATTATTACATGTAAACTTCATTTGTGGCTTTGAAATAAAAAAAAATGGTTAAAGTAGGTTTTTTAACAGCAATATTTTCATTTTTTTAATTAGCAATTAGCATTTAATGCATAACATAATTTAATTATGTAGCAATACTTTTTGTGTAAAATATGCTCACATGAAAAAAGCACATGTCCATAATACCAAAGAAATAAGTAGTTTAATTTTTTTTTTTAAAGTAATAATGATTTATTGAAATATATTTTCATTTAAAAACTGAACATCAATTAGTTCTTAAAATAAAACTATTACATTATAAAAATATCACCATAGAATTTCTTAAATAACAAATATTTACAGATAATTAAGCTTAACTATATACTACTCTAAATACTATTTGGCAATTTAACATTTACTAATGATATAAAAATCAGACAAATCTATGTGTAAGAGAAATTAAGATCATACAAACAAAATATTGTCAAGACTAATGTTAGTTCCAAAGTTATAAAAATAGTTAAGTTGTATAATGACACATATGTATTCTATATTTTGGAGTAAACTCCATAGATTCTAGTTGATTTTGCATCTTTTTTTAATTTTTTGCTTATGGGGATACAACTGCTGTACCAACTTTTTTTTAAACCTTTGCTTATGGACCAGTACTGCTGTTGTACCAATGACGAATTAGGATTTCCTTCCCCTGAATAAACTCAAACAGCCCCTACAAAACTATCTCCTATTGTTTCGTACTCCATAGGTTCAGGAAATTTGAGCAAGCAGAAGTTTAAAATCAGTGTTGGCACTGATGAATTTTGAAAGTCATGTTTTAGAGACTTTTTTCTTAAAAGAAGCAGTCTTAAGATGCATGGAATTAGTAAGTTTAATTTCATTCATGAATCTAATTACTTTTTTTACCCATTCCATAATTTTGTGATGTCACTTTTCTTCTACATTTATAACACTAATTTTTAACAGTGAATGTTGATCTAAATCGAGAATTCATGCAGGTTAAAGCTTTATGATGATGTTTTTATTAAAAAAACTGAAAAATAAAGCAATTTTCTTTTTATCATAATAAAGTTGCAACTATAATAATATGTTGAAAATTAGTAGCTTATAAACAATTTGTCGATTACATCAACTTGTGTCCATGAATTTGTATATAATTGGTAATCATCCCCTGTATAAGAAATTTTTATGTAATACTATACCTAATTTTACTTTATTGAATTATATTTTTAAAATTTGACAATTATTTGCTTTTTAGAAATTTTTTGGATAGAAAAATATATTTTTTTAATTACAATTCAATTACCGATTATGTTCAACTCTAAGCATACTTTTCAAAAAGCGATACACGTTATAAATATTTGAAATTTTCAGCAAAAAATTAAAACAACGTCCATACTAAGCATTAAAAATGTAGTGAGAAATACTGCTATTTATTTATATTACAGGTTTCAAACTATGTTAAGTAAAAAGCATAAACGATTTTGTATGCAATATAAAAATATTAAAATGTTCAATTATACTTTTATTCTATGGAATAGAAGAATAGTGTAATCTGCATGATACACAAGGAAAGAAGTGAGCATTTTTAAATAGAAAATACAAGCAACAAGAATATGAAAACACTATATTAAATACAAACTTTTTATATACAAATTGTATACAATTGTATAAAATATAAATAGTTCACATTCAAACTGTAAAAGAACTTAATTCATAATTTCGGCAATAACTTTGAAATGTATTAAATTTTAATTATTTTCCACATTCCAAAATAATCTCAGTGAAAGCTTCTATTTGTATTATTTCTATAAATACATTATAAAATTACTGATAGTATGTCAAATAACCTATACATCGGAAAATTTCACACAATTTATTCAAGTTCGTAATCTTTAATTTAATACTATCTCCTACAAAATTACTGAAAAAATCATTTTCAGGGGGAAATGGAAAAAAAGCCACTTCTAGGGTCAGACAAGAACAAAACTGCAAAAGAGTAACTGCTTACTACTGTGGGGAGATTACCCATTAACGTTACGTGCGGTCAAAATTGAAAAGTTCATTTGCAACAAATGCGATTAAAAAGGGGGGGGGGGCATTTTCAGGTTTTTCTCATTGAGAGCCTGCAGTCAAAGAAATTTTTCAGAGTTTGGTTCCCAAAACTTCAAAAGATTAGGGAAGGGAAGAAACTCATTAGTAGTTAAAATATTTTTTATAAATCTTATTTATAAAAAAAAATCTATAATTGTAAAGTTAACTTATTAATCTAAATAATAAAATAAACATATCTGCATATAACTTTTTAAATAATTGAAATATTTACATATAACTGTTGGATTGTGATTAGCTGACAAAGATGACGACTGAACTGACAGACCCTCTCAAAACTTTCACACAAAAAACCAACAGAAAAGCATTTTAAACAAAGCCTCAATATACCATGACAGAGCTTTAAGGGAATTGGTTCTGAAACTAGATCTCTGGCCCTCAAAGCAAAGATCCTGTCCCTAAGCCATTGCAGTGCAAACCAGAATTGAAAGAAACAAAATTCACAAGAACTTATTTATTTAATAGCAAGGCCACAAACTAATGAATTCTGAGGATCAGAAAAAATTCTTATTAATTAATAACCCAAGTTTGTAGAACCGAGTGAATTTCTGTTAAAAAGAGAATTAACAGCACAAAATATGTACAAATTAAAAATATTAATAGTTTTTAATACGGCATTTAGTTTTAAAATAAATTAACGCTTGTATACCTTTTCATGCACCTCATACACAGAAAAATTCATAGCTAATCAGTGCCAATAAAAGAAAATATTAAAAGAAAAAAAATATTTTGTGTAAGATTTTGCAATTTACCAATTTTTTTGAGGATATAATATATAATATCGCTATTTAATGACAACAATTTCAGAAGAAAAAAAATTGATCATATATGTATAAAATAATTATTGAATGATATTGATATAGAACATCTAAACAGAAACTTACTTAAATATAACGTCTCATTGGATGTGTCTGGTCCATTATCTTCTAAAATATTGTTTTCAATTTTTATTTGATAAGAATTTTCTTTGAAAAGAGCCTTTGGGTGAATAAGATTTGCAAGTGAAACATCATTGCAAAGTAAATATGCTTCTATTTCTGTGCATTTGCTTTTAATCACCAATGTTTTCTCCTAAAAAAAACGATAATACATCATGAAAATCCATCAATTTTTATTTCTGACAACGATTTCATGAAACGATATTAATCCGTTATTAACTAAGAGCAATATAATTTCACAATGTTAAGCTGAAAACTAAATGCAGGTATGACACAAGCTTGGAACGGAAAACTAGAACTTCATAAACTACCAAATTGTCAAATATAAACACCGAGACATAAAATAAGTATGATTAACTCAAAAATATAAATAAATTTATACAAAAAACTGCTTCAGATATCAAAAGTATTACAAAATTACTACATAAAAGAAAATTAATCAATTATTAAAAAGATAAATTGGATTTCGAAAATGCTGAAATCCACGTTTCCAAGGGAGTGTAAGTCTTAAGTAACAATGTTAAAATCCATAAATAAGTAGCTGATAACAAAAAAAGTATATTAAAAAAATTACTCTTCCATTTAGTAAAGAATCATACAGCTTTTATTTCTAGCAAAGTTTTTTTTAAACCTCGGGACTGCTTACATTAAAAATCTCGATGATAATTATTTACAATCGCTGTATTAACTCGAATAAACTGAATGAACAAGATTGTAAGATAATATGAGTATTGGTAATTTATAATACATAATTACAGCTGACACAAAAAAGAAGTACTTGAATTTCTAGTATTTTAATGTGACCACTCGCATCATATATAAGTTTCCAGTGGAAGTCGCAGAAAATTAAAAGCAACAGTTTTCTTGACGATTTGAATGAAATGGTCCATCACTCTATGAAATAATTCAATAGCAACTTGTGTCTACTTATTTTTGCTAGGAATTCCGATAATCGGATTTAAGTTTCGGCGATTATAAAGGAATTGATTTGATCCAAAGATGAAGGAACCACTATATGGCATAAATAAATTTCCCTAGAGAAGTAGGTCATTCCAACCTAACCATCAACAGATGCGGTACTGATTCAGATATTTTATTATTTACTTCCACATCACTGAAAATAATCTATACACAATTTTGGTAGCTATAAAGGTCTATAAACATTTCAAAGTAGTAACAATGCTGCATTGGCTTTAATTATATAACTTCCAATGCATAATTTCAAATCCTTCTATATACAATTTAAAAAAAAAAAAAGTTTTTGCTTAAAACTAGGATTTGCAGGAAAAAGAACTTGTAATTTCAAAAATCATGAATAAATGATGGGAGAGAATTTTATGCAATACTTACATTTGACTCAACAATCTCAGAAGAAGGAGTTGTGTTAACACTTATTACAGTTTTCTGGGAAAATTCTTCAATATTCTTTAAATCTTCACAAGTGACATAACGATAAGTAAAAAAAAGTTAAGGTTTCCTAATTAACCATAATAAAACATATGAAACTTCAAGAAAGTAGGGGAGAAAAAGAGTGAAAAATGGCTACCACTCCAAAACCCCTGCAAGATATATTTTACATAAGCAGTAACAGTATTATTTAACATAAACCACACATTTTGTTCATGATTAACATTCACTAGAATCTGATGATAAAAAGGATATTTAGCTTCTTCGTCTAAAACAGTATTCATTTGTGATTTCATATAATAAATTAGCTCATCCAGTTTATTCTCTTTGGCTTCGAGTATATCAATTTCTCTTTCAAGCTCGTATTTTACTGCATTTGCACATGGTGAAGAAACTCTACCCCTAGAAAAATGATGGTGAAAATTGGTTAGATAAGAAATTAAATTACAAGACAATAACAAAACAACATATTTCCTCTGTAAGTGAAAAAACATATGTCCAATCACTACCCATGTTTAAAAGAAAAATGTTGCATGAATTATGTTTCATTCAACATAACAATATATATATTTCATTTTAGTATTTTGGAACATTAAATAACTTGACCAAATATATAATAAATAAAAAATTTAAAAGAAATAACAACTTTGCTAAGTATTCACAGTATCAAGTGCATCAGAACAGTCGATTTTAATTCATTCAAATCTGATTAGACCATAACATCCAAAATCGAATCAAGAAAATCTGGATCTAAAATTCAGTATAGCAAGGAAAATTTTAAAAATAGTATTCAAAGAATTCAAGAAACCAGAGAAAAATTTAAATTATCAATGAATTTAAATTAGCCAAGTTTCCATGTATTTTAATTTCACTCCACCAAATCATTATGAATATACCTTAAATTCCTTTTTAATTCTGTTTCTTGAATGCACATATAGCAGTATTTAATACACGTATGGTAAAAATTAATATGACAATGTTATTTTTAGAGCAGCAAGCCTTTAAAAGCTTAAAAAAATAGGAAAAAAAAATTTTAAGCTTGAAAGGCATTTTTTTATATTGGATTATAAATTTTATATTCTTAATTGTAAACATTAACAAACTGAAATTTTATTTGAAGTTCTTGAGATAAGAACAAAAAGACAGAAGAATGAAAAAAGTAAGCAATAATAAACATTTAAAAAATTACAAAGCAATCATTAAAGATTAAAATATATAACATAAATACAATTAAAATTTCATTTTACTAAGGATATTTATATTAACACCTGCATTTTTAGCTTTGGCTTCCAAAATTTGTGAGAAAAAATATTTTCTAAAAGCATTTTCTTAAAGAAAATCTTATTTTGATTATTAACTAACCACCTTTAGCGACAAGCTGGCTCACCCAACTTATTAGTTAAAATAATTCATCAATAAAATCTGAAACATGCAAATTGTTTAAATTATATTTTTTAAAATTTTATATAAATAATATGAAATTAAAGGTATCAATAAAGTAATTTCCAATGGAAAATTTTGAACTTAATAATTATTTTCGAAAAATGGTAGATAAATAGGTTTCGATAATGAAATACATAAAACCATGAATTTTTAAATGAAACAATAAGTCCCAAATTCAAAAATGAAAGTCAAATGCAGAATCAAAAGGCAGTGACAAATCATTTCAGTTACAATAATTCAAACTATAAATTTTATAAGTAGATAAATTAAATCTAATGTTAACAGAACATGTAAATGGAAGCAAAATGAATATCCACTCCGAACAGCCTGCTGTCACATTTCAAATAATGATTTAAACTTCTTTTTACTTAATTTGAAATGCATTTTAATTTCCAATAAACATGGCAAACAAATAAACATAAGCTGAAAATGAAAAAAATTTATCTGAAAAAAAATGCAATAATTTCTATAATCCGTGTTTTCTATAATTTAAGGGAAACTGGCCAATCAGAAGGCATTTGCCTAGATAAAAAAAAAAAAAAAAAAAAATACTTAAAATGCCTTTTTAATTTAATGGACCTTTATATGTTCCATTCAATTTGTGGAATTTTGAGTTTGTTGAAAGATTGATTAGGTATAAAATTTCAATCAGAACTAAAAATTTGAAACAATACAGAATGGCATTGAGTTTAATATCAGTGGAAGTATTAAGCATTTAAGCAATGGAAATATTAAGCTTTCTGCATTTTAAAATCTGTAAAAAGTGTTCTAAACAATAAAATATGTTTAAGATGCACATAACGATTTGAAAATTTTAAAAAGTCAATTCTGCTTTACTGAATTCATTAAGTCTCTCGGGAAAACTGATTGAAATTTTCGATTAAAAAAATTCATTTTTGGTAATGAAACACAAAGATTTTCTTTCCCCAAACATCCAAATACCCTGTTCATTTATTCTTTGCATTTTCCTCCCATGGTCTCCAAGAGCAACCTTGACTGCAGATACAGAAAATAAAAAAAAATTCTAATAATGAAACTAAATATTGTAGAATACTTAAACTACTTTCATTTATACTTCTATTGTTCGAAAGATAACAGTTTGCACATTAAAGTGGTATAAAAATAATTTTCGTACGATTGTTCTTTGAAAGTTTAGTGAGGAAAATATGGTCAATGATATAGAAATCAGGCTAACATTTTAGTAGCTCTAGATTCAATACTTTGTTTCAGAAATCATCATTTTCATCTTTATTAGTACTGATCCCTATTAATTTAATTTTTTTTTTAATTTCAAGACACCATCAGCATTTCTAAATTTTGAAAAGAAAATGCCTAAGGAATTCAACTAAAACTGCTAAGACTGAACCAACTCTGCTGTCTTTTTATTCCACCATAAAGGCAAGAGATACCCTTATACAAAAAGAGACAATGCAGAAATATCAATAACTTTTTTTAAAATAATAGTATGTCAGCACATATTACAAATTATCTTTTGCAATGTTCTTAATATAAAAAAATGGACAGTTCAAATGTTTTAAATAGGCTGCGATTACCCAAAGAAAAATATTGAGAGATTGAAGTGTTTAAATAATTTTAACAAATGAGTAAAAAAAAAAGTTTTCCAAAATATTAATTTCCAAACAAATCAGCTTTCTTAAAAATGGGAAATATGTGAAAAGTTTTTTAAAACATATATACTTGTTATTTAATATAACATAACAAAGGCTATTAATTTCCAAATAAATGAAATTTGCAACAAAAAAAGGAAGGGGGATGCTCTAAACATTTACTTTAGTTTTAAAAGTAAAAAAAAACAAAGAAAATTAGCTATCAAAATAAATCTTAAAAGTGTGGGGCATTTAAAGAAATATTCTAAACAAATTGGGAATGTAATCACATCTAAATATATTTTATAATTTAATTAAAGCTTAGAAGTTTTTTTATTGGATGTACCATGACTCAATTTCCATATCATGCTGCTTTTAGTACCTCGATTTTCAACAATTTTTATATTCATCTTATCAGCATGTTTTGTAAAATATTTTATCAATAACTAAATTTTTAATTTTTAGTCTTCAATAAATTTAATAAATCATTATAGTGCATTTCATATAAGGAATTAAATTAATTGATAAGTAAGATTTAAAAATTGTAAAATGCTGTATCATCATTACAAATACATAAAATTTCAGTACTAGCACACCAGGACGTGGAGGACGGGGCAATTACAATATTACATATTACGAACTAAAAAACTAAATAAAAAATACATAATAAAAACATCTATTATTATCTTAAATTCAAATATGTAGATGACGTTTTGACAAATTAATTTATAAATTAGCAGAACATTGTTTTGTCCATCAAATCCCTACAAGGAACTTTTCAGAAGGTCACCAAAATTTCTAAACGCTAATGGAACTAATAGCACATATTGAACATGATCCTAGTAAAATATATGTTCAGATAATAAAACTTTTTGCATGAGAATTATTACTCAATAATTTAGATGAATTACAATGTAATTTTTTTTAATTTCATTTAATTAGATCAATGCTTAATTTTGAATCTATACAGGGGCAATTTTGGAATTGGTTTTATAATTCTGCGCCAATCCCTTCTCGAAACTTTCATACCATAACAAGAATATTTCATTTTAAAAAAATTATTAAACATCATATTTGGGTACACAATGGATCTTTAGTAAAATGGAGCTCCGAGCTCACAAACCTCTAATGCTGTAATAGCCACCAGGGCAGTGACCTCATAATTTTTTCAAAAATTTTTAAGAATTTCAAATGTTTCACTAGCTATTCTGTAATGGATAAGCAGAGTTTACAAAATAGAAAAGTACAAAAAAGTATAAATTTGTCGTCAGCAGCTGTTTAAACTTCCCATAAAAATTAAATTTATATTTAAGTTGGCATTTATTTTGGCATCATGCATCTTCACAACTTTACTTTTTAAAAAACGGCTATTTTAAATATGAAAATGAAAATTTTTGCACCTGGTTATATTTCACGACATGAAATTTGTTACTGAACGGATAGAAGAATAGAAAGAAAGATGTTTATATTGCAAGAATTTCACTCCTTCAGACTTTAAAGTATTGAAAATAATCACCATGTAAAAATAAGCTGAATAAGTTAAAAACCAAGGACATAACTTTTATGAAACTAAAGAAATTATAAAAACACACCAATGGAATAATTGACATAAAAGTTTTTGAAACATAAACGAAATCGTACATCCACTGAATGTTGTTCCTTGATTTCTTCTGAATTAAACCAGCACCTTCTAGAACATTGGTAATGTCATAAAGCCTTCTTTTGGGAACAGCCAACAGAGAACAAGCTGTATTCAAATTCAGAATCTAAGAAAGGGAAAAAAAATATGAATGTCATTTCATTTGTCACTTCTATAAAAAGATAAATGTATTCAAACAATATTAAAAATCTAAACTAATTTGTCAAGTCATATCAATTAAAGGTTTGGAAATATGTAATTAAATTTAACTTAGATAGGGTATGTTATATATGTTAAGTAATAACTAATTATAGTACAACATAAACTTAATTAACCATAGCCAAAATAGAAATACATTAAAAAGTATTTTAATGTATTTTTTAATGTATTTATTGCTTGGTAAACTTTGAAAGTGACTAAGATTTTTTTTCTCATGTATTGTACAAATTTTCAAATACATGCATCAATAAACGAAAATGTAATTTTTGCTTATATCCATCATTTAATAATCTTTTAATCAAAAAAAATAGGTTTATGAAAGAAAATTAAAATAATGAAGCAAATAAAGATTTTCATTTCATTCCCAATCCTATTCTATACTGTCATATTTCCAAACTAAGCAAAGAAGCCATTTCAAAAATGCCGATTTTAATTATTATATCCAATAAAATGCATTTATTTGATGAAATATTTAAAAATAAAAAGATTATCAAATAAAAATTGCACAATAAAAATCAGTTTTAAATCACTTGTCTAAAATATGGCATATAATGTTGTACTTAAGAGCTTTGAATGACTTCAGAATTCTGTTATAAATTTAAATCAAATTAACTGCAATTGTCATTATAATAAAAATAACTGACTATTTTTATTACAGTCAATGAAATCAGATATCAGCTTTAGACTGGCAATAAAACAAAATTTTCATATGCAGTCTTTGACAATATTCTTTTCAAATATCCCTTGCTGTTGTTGTACCAGCATTCAGTAATACACAAACCAAAACTAAATTCAAATTAAAAAACGCTGGATCATCAGATTCTTTTGACTCGTAAAGTAAGACAGGATCTTTTATCACAAGTGAACACATTTAAAATAAGAGTAAATAATGTCTTCATAACTTCAAAGATATTTTTACTCTTTCAAATGAAAAAACTCGTATTTATATAACGAACACTTTTTATTAACATTATTTACAAGAGAAAAAGTAGTAGTTGAAGTTGCTCATCATTAATATTTTCCACTAAAAAAGTAGGGAAAATGTAAATTTCCAACTCGTTTCTAAATTTTAGCCCTAGCACTTAAGCAAAATCTTATCAAGCTACATGATTTCATTCTTGAAATATTAACTCAAAACTGAACCTCACAGGCTTTTCAGGATTACACACATTATTGGCATGTGAATAATAATATAACTTTATACTGAGTAGGACAGTGATAAGTCCATACAAATAAACATAAAATGTTCAAATATGATAATTGAAGTTTAAACAAGATAATAACTTACTCCATCTGTAGCATCAGATAATAATTTCAGAAATTTTTTTGTAAGTTGTCCTAGAGATGTATCATATCGTTGTTTCTCAACAGCAGCTCGACCTGAAATAAAATGGGATTTGGTCAAATATGATTGAAAAGTTTGACAAACAAAAAGCATAACAATTAAACCCAAAAAGATGCAAAAAAAAAAAAAAAATCTAGCGATATATTTGAGAATAATTTTCTACATTTTTTTCTTTTCATTCAGGCTCCTTTTATAAAATTTTTTCTATTAAAATTCTTTAAAAAAAAAAGAAAGAAAAGAAAAAGGAATGCACTTGAATATGCATACTGATGTCATTAATTCATATCATTTCCATGAAAATTAATAGAAAGAAAGAAAAAACTATGGTTTTTCTCAAAATAATAAATATTTGATCAAAACTGACAGCTAAGAGTGAATTTATGAGTTTTGAAATAAGAGATTATTTTAATGAGAAAATAATCTCATTTTATTTCTCCTATGAAACTTTGATTAGGCGTTTCATTACTTCGTCAGAATATCAGATGATTTTCAGAATAGAAATAAAAACTACTGCTTAGTAAGAATTACTTACATATAATATACATTTTTCTGTCAATCAAAATTATTGAAATGTTATTTTTTTCCCAAAAAATATTAATTTATATTTTTTATATTTATATAAATTATAGTAATTTATTGATTGTTTGTTTGTTTGTTTCTTATGGCACTTGCCACGGACAAGCCTGCTGTTCAAACACAGCCGATTTTAAGCCTAAGGGGGACGCCTCTTGTTTTTTTATCGTAGCGCCAACTAGGGCCAAGAGTACGACTTTGCTACTCACGCATCACTCATTCGCTTGCACAACCCCTTTTTACAGGAGGGCACATTCACACATCTCACAGATAGAACAGGAAGAACAACCATGCCCAAACCGGGACTCGAACCCGGATAGTAATTTATATAAATTACTAGAGTAAGATTTCCTTCAGTATTTTCTTTTTTAAAATAATTTATGAGAGACAGATTAACTTTTAAATAAATGTTCTATATTAAAGCAACACAGGTGTTTTGTCCAAATTATATTAAAACAGGTTAGTTAAAATAAATCACAACTACACAAAACTCGACATTAAAATTCTTTTGTTTATTCACACTGTTGATATTCACATAAAAACCAAATTTTTCTTTTTCGTTATAAAAATCATTTCAATACAAAGTTGAGTTGTTTCATTTAACATTATAAACTTCTTAGAACTTTGAAATTATTTCAGTTTAAATAAATATATTTTAATTACGTCTCGTGGTAATGATATGAATATTTGTTAAAGTCGCGACAACTGGCAAGTACTAAGAATCACTAGAACAGGGACAACATCTAAGCAGTAGAAAATAGACCGAAGGACAAGGGCAGTATTGATGACCAGGACACAATTCTTTTGGGGTGCCATCGGGGAGAAAACAAAATATTAAAGCATTTATATCTTTTTTGGAATGAAATATCATGAAGAGGCGAAAAAATAACGTCCCGAGGGTCATCTATATTTACTAAATCCCCAATAACGACTGGAAGCGAAAAAAAATTATATTAAGCACTGGGTGGCTTTTACCCTCCCTATACCAATGCTTCTAAGCCAATATCCCTCGTCGATAAAAATAATGGCATTAAAACAACCAATGTGAAGAAAACGTTATTTTTTACATTTTCTCGGAAGTTAATTAAAACATATAAGAAATACGCTATTTTACATAAATTCAAACATATATAAATTGTTTAACAAATGAAATAAAATGTGTAGGAATTAAGAATCCAAAAATGAATAAAATGTAATAGTTTCCTTTTAATTAATTAGCAAATATCCAACAATGAAAAATATACATCAAAATCATTAACAGAATATTTTCTGCAGTTTAAAAAAATATATTTTGCTTAAAATCGCTCTAAAAACGCATTCGAACTGAGCTGGATGTTTGTGCACAATTTAACAATACACGTACCCTATTGCAATATTTTCTCACTCCAACATGCATTCTCGCTTTACCTATGAATACAAGGGAAAAGAATTCTAACTTCTCAATTCTTTGAACAGCAATCAAACAAAACTTGCAAAGAAGTAAAAAGATTAATGTACCAAGTCAAAACATTTCTACTGATGGAAACTTGTCAGAAAACTCCTGGCACACAAAAGCGATTAATTAGTATTTTGCTTTTGTTTGAAAAAAAAAAAAACAGGGTAATACAATACTAATGTAAAATAAATAATTAGAAGAATTCAATACGATTCCGAAGTAGTAGTATCAAAAAAGTGTTTTTGCCCAATATAAAAGATAAGAGGCCGGCGTCCTGGCATAGGGGTAACGCGTCTTCCCCGTGATCTGGGCGTCCCGGGTTCGAATCCCGGTTCGGGCATGGTTTGTTCTTCATCTGTGCTCTATCTGTGAGGTGTGTGAATGTCCACCCCTGTAAAATGGGGTTGTGCAAGCGAATGTGTGAGTTTCATCTTCATATGAGCTAGAAGTCAGACTTCTGGCTTCGGGTGCTCAGGAGTCTTTACCCTCAGAATCTACTGCACCCCCTTTCCGTGGTAACACGGACGCGACATCATCATCAAAAGATAAGATGCTAGATATATTTAAGTTCATGCTTAATATAAAAAGTGAGATTGTTTAATCTTCTTTTCTGAATTTTCGTTCACGGCTGTTCTTACATTGCCACTCATAACTCATTTTCCAAAGCGATTTAAGCTCCATAACTAAAAGTCGCATGGTAACTTGAAATTTATGCTCATTTGCTGTAACAGGTATAAAAAGCATTGCTTTTCTAAAACTGCGTTTACACTGCAGAAGTCGACGGTGCAATAAAACATAACTTCGTTCCCAAACAGTAATCTAATATCAAAGCGTAAAAAGAATTAAAAAGTGAGACAGTTTACTGCTGCCTCCCCCCCCCGATTCTCCCTATCTCAAAAGTTTGTGCAATCAATTTGATTTCGGCATCCGTTTGTTAACTGGTGGCGGATATATTTTGTTCCATTATCGACCAGATTTTTTTTTTTATCAGAAAACATTATATTCATCCTGGACAAAGATTTACAGATGACAAACTATTGGAGCTACCAAAAGTTACCATTAAAGATTCAGAGCCGACTGGATTAGAATTTTTTTTAACTATTACCTGAAAGTAAAATGGGAATTCAAGATAAAATGATTATGGAAAAGTTCGAAATTTTGCACAAAATGAACATTTACAATTATTTCAAAAATTATATGAATTTCTTAAGCTTATATTTATTAAATCTGCTGCACAAAAAGCTGCATTTTCATTTTTCTATCTTACAATTGTAGCAAAGACGAAGAGAAAGAAGAGTTGACATAGTGATTTTAATCATAAAGCTGGGTCAGTCGAACCAGCGTCTCATTTTTACTCTTTAAATCTGGATGTCGGTCAAATATCCGCTACTTCGCAAAATGAATCCCCCCCTCACAATGGCATGACAATTTAGGCCCATGTCATCTGACATGCTATCAAAACTTTCTCTAAAACGTCAGTGTAATTAAAAAATATGATTTCAATTTTAAAAAATCAATTCAATGAGTAAAAAAATAGAGGGATGGAAGAATTAAATGGAAAATCTATCGATCTTCGGTGAGCCTACATTTTTAAAAAATCAAAAGCTTATGTAACTATGATTGCACATAAATTTGAATTGCTAATAAACCTGAAATTCACATTTGTACGCTTTTATTGAACAGTAAACTCATACGAAATATTTGTTGCTAAATTTCGGATCTAACAAATGTCTAAAAAAAGTTAGGAGGCAGCAAAGAAATAAAAGAAAGAAAGAAAAGCAATATTACAATTTAATACAAATATTTTGTGTAAGAGTTCATAATTTTTAAATTTAATCCCTCAAAATGTATTTGACATCTAAGTAAAATGTTGCCTCCAAACGTTGCAAATAAGAATCTGGTTCTGACAGTGATGTTAATTTATGATGGATGTGAGAAACGAATTTTGATTAATTAGCTAAAAAAATGTTGAAAATAAATACAGAAATTATATTTTAAAACACAACATGATTATTCATTATATTTTACTATAAAAATTTATCTTCCTTCGATGAATAACACTGCGATTTAAAAAAAAAAATACCCTTCAGAAAAAAATATTATGTACTTCTTAGGGGAAAACCGGTAATGTAAACTTGAAAAACAGAAACGATTCTGATATCATTTTTGATCAACACGCTTTAACACAATACTCATAAAATATACACATTCGTTTATTCAACAATGTTTTTTTTTTTTTATCCTTTAAAATTAATCATTTTCAGTATGGAAAAAAAAAATTAAAGGAAATCTTTTTTCGGTACAAACCGTTTTCTCTTTCCATACGAAAGAAAATAAATATTTACCTAGGTCACTGAACTCGGAAAATTGGGACACGCACTTATACTAATTTTGAATATTTGAGTTCAAAACATAACAAATTAAAAAAATGATCTTTTACATATTATCTCTTATTTCGCTTCGTTTAATCGACTATTAAATTGCTTTGCTCGGCATTTCAAATTTGAAAAATATTCCAATGCATTTAATTACTCTTCATTATTTATTTTCACACCGTCGAATCATATGATTGAGTCTCCGCATCCTAGGACAGCCGCGAGTTTCCTTTGTTATTAAACGATTCATCCCTCTTCCTTTTTCCAGTTACTGCCTTTACTTCCTCTCTATTCTTTCACTGGCAAGTGTGTGTGTGTTTAGCGATAATAATGGCGACCGCAAAGGAATATAAAGTTAGGTAAAAAGCAGGAGATGGATGCATTGTTTTGGACTTTCCACAACAGTCCAGACTATTATACTTTCAGGGCGAATAAGGGAAAATTTGAATTAGTTACAGAATTAAAAAATAATTTAATTTATATATAAAAAAAGACGCCACAGAACAAATTAAATGTCATTTGTAGTTGTCAAATGTCATGTTAGTATAGTTGCATGAAAGGAAATTTAATGCATCGATACTCCTGAGGTTTTCGTGAAAGTACAGCGAAGGAAAATTTATTACTATCCGCCTTTGGCGTCCATTTCGTTCGCCCAGTTCATTGGGGGGGGGGGGGGGTTCAGGCTGTAAAATTATTATTTAAAAAAAAATCATCTCGTTATAACATAAGATTGGAAAACATGAATTTAATTGAATCAATCTACTGCAAATTATTGCGCAAGTAAATTAAAAAGTGCATGCACTAAAAGAGGAAATGAAAATTCTACTTGTGTTGAATTAATATCCGAATTCTTTTCCTAAATCTTAATTTTAACACAAATAAAAGCACGCGGTTGAGTGTTCTGATGAATAAGTTTGAATTTCATCATAATATTAAAAACACAGTAATTTTTTTAATTTAATTTGATACACACTGAAAACGAGGAAAAAAAACTGAAGAAAATGAATCTGATTATCTGATATCATTAAAAAAGTAATTTTTTGAATTTTAAGATCATGCAAAAACCAATTCTCTGAGATAACAATTTTGGAAGATATGAAAATCAATTTCCATAGGTAAGTGAAAACGTTTACTTATCTGGTGACAATTAAAATATTCACTGCCACGATTCAAGCCTGACATTTGGATTATCTATCTAAATAGATAACTTCTTTTTCGCTATCTCTTAACTAAAAGAGCGAAGGGACTTCCAGATAGATGGTTCGGTATAATTAGATAGCAGATATGAACCACAGGTGAGTTAAGTGGTAATCAACATTTTAAGCTCATTTTTGCGCTCTATTCAATCTATTGTTTGATGTCTAATTCTATCATGATTTCTTTTGTATCTTCTTTCTTCTAACTGAATATAGAACGAACTCAAGCATTTCTAATAATATCTTGCAGCTCCAGTTATTAATTAAGTAAAGAAAAGAAGGAAAGTTGAATTAAGAAAAGTAAAAACGTTCAATAAAACTGAAACGTATTATTTACATTAGACTGTTGCTATTCAGCAATACGTTGCAAGAAAGATATCTGTATCATGCATGTTTAATGTTTTATGCATAATTTTTTTTTCCCGCCTAAAAGCAGATAATTTTTTAATCTTCAAGTATTTCACCATATAACCGACCACTTTTTTAAAAAAATATCCTTAAAACAATTTGATATTGTAAGGAGAGAGGAGAAGATGAAAACTGCTGAATAATGAATAAAATAGATCTGAGTCTTGCAATCACATAAAAGCCAGCAGCCAGTTACCTGAGAAATAAACTGTATTACAAGAACTATTTCGCAAGATTTAGGTCTAATACAACACCGTCGGAGGTGGGAGGACAGCTTTACCGCTAAATAATCAAAAATGTTTCACTGTTATTATCTGAATTATATTTAGAAAATCATCGACATTTCTTTCATAGATAACCTCTTTTCAATGAACGACTTCTAATAAAAGAAAACGGATTCGAATTAAAGCAGACGAGTTTCCGTCAGAATAACGTGAAAAAGAAATTACAAATAAATAATAGCGAACTAGGAAAAGATGGAGAAAAAAATTCTGTAAAGCAGTGGCTTAGCTAAGGGGGGAGCAAGGGGTGCAAAGATACGCCGGTCACTGAGGAGTGCTGCGAAAGCAATGACCCAAACACCATTGAGCTTGGCTGTTATGCCACTACTGACTATTGGAGAGAAATAAATCTTGTTATCCCACGGACGCCACTTACCCTCGCTATGCCATAACCCCCCCCCCCAAAATCATCGGTGGGATTTAAAAAATTATCATCGGTGGGAGGGAGGGCGATTATCAGACATTTTGGCTACAATGCGATGCAGTACATTGTAAAAACAATGTATTTTAACTCCTAAATTGTTTTTCTTTAATTATTTCAGTTTCAATGATATGAGTAGAATATATATAATGTGTATCTTACAGATGGTACTCATTTGTATATAATTGCAGAATGCTTTCTAACATTTTTGATGAAATTTTGACTGTTATTAAAGTAGTTCTCAGAATTTCTAGCAATAAATTAATGCTTTAACCTCTAAATCTGTCACAAACAAGATTTTAAATGTACAGCCACGAAAAGAAAAGAGAGAAAAAAAAAAGACATCCAGCTTTATTTTGGCATCGTTCATCATACTATTATAAAAAAGGTGTCATTTGAAATGCCTTAACGTATTCTGAAAGGTTCTTGAATTGAAAATTTCGTAAGAGCCTGTATATATATTGAAATACGAGCAAATTTCAAAACCTCTATTGGAAACACCCCTTTTTCTAGTTAAAAATTATTCCTATAAACAAAGTTTTAATAGTTTAGGTCAATTCATTTCGAAATTATGAACTAGCAAAATTTTGATTTCCTAATGTTAAAATTAAATTTTTTATTTCGAATCATATCTTAAAAACTTATAAAGTTATTGACCTAAACTCTTTTTGTTACGAAAATATAAGATATTCTACACATTTTGCATACATATTTAACATGAAAAAGCAATTTTATTTTAAATAATTTTAATACCTATGGACAACGAAACTATTACTTTAGTTCTGTCCGTTCATAAGAAAATTTGAGACGTCAAGAGAAACAGCTTACTGAAATAGGTATACAGTGAAGGGGCAAAAAAATCGTGCGTTTCAAACAACATTTATCCTCCTTTATATCGATCTTTCACTACACGCAGAGAATTAAGTAAGCATACTTAATCTAAATAAAGATTACAAAGGACTTTCTTCAATAAAAGAATACGCAAATTTAAATCACTCAGATGCAATCAAGAAAGGTTTCATACGCGAAATGCAAAACATAAATTTGAATTAGAATTTCCATCAGAACTCATTTAGAACCTTTTGAACTGGACTGAATCAAAAATTTTACTAACTAATAAATTTTTAATGCAATAAATCAGTAGTTCGTAATCCAATATGTGAATTAATAGTGTCTGAACTAAGGGAAAATGAAATCTTCGATGCAATAATTCGCAGAACCTGCCAAAAAACCGAAGCCAACTGCTCGGTTAAAAATAAATTGCTATAACGGCCTTAAAATATTCGATGATAACAAACGAAATGAAAGGCCAAATATATTGTTGAACCGGATTCGGCGCGCCATCGTTAAATGGCGACATTGATTTTGTGAATGCGAAGTCATTAATGGCATGTACTCGTTACATTTTTCAATATCAGAGAGGAAAATTAACCCAGAAAGTTATCACGATTCGAAACTAAAATAAATTTGAAAATTTACAAGATAAACCTTTTGTTTATTTTTTTTTATTTCCATTAGTGCAATTGATTTTCCGGCTTACATTGCACGCTTGGAGTCGCCAATAACATCTTCACCCAAAAATAGGGAACGTGAAATTATTTTAAAACCAAAAGTAGATTATTTGGGGAAAAAAATATGAAAAAGATCTACAACTCGACGAGCATTTTCAAGCGCGAAAATATTATTGGCCCCACATAAATGGATAGCTTACAGACATCATATTCGTTATTATTGGATGAAGCATGTTTAGAAAACCGAGAACTTATTTTAAAACGTAGAGTTCATAATAAACGCGCCTTCATACAAAAATGGCAGAAAAGTATACAAAAACTAAGCAACTTAAAGCAGCGTTCATGAGTAACTAAAATTGAATATCAATTTAATGTCCTTTCGAGCATTCGGCAAACTAAAAGTGTACATATAAAAACATAATATTCCACGCTAAATAAAATAATTTATAAAAAGACGTGAATGCTTGAACCGAAAATATAGGCGTATAGATAAAAAGGAAGCTGTCGTCAGTTGTTTTTTTTTGTTGTTGTTGTTGTTGTTGTTGTGTTTTTTTTTTTTTTTTAACTGATGGCTAGTCTAATAATTTTCGATCTCCGAACAATTTCTCAAAATTTAAATAAATCTGAAAATTCAGCAGAGTGGAAAGTTTGAGTACTAGTCATCTGTTTGACATCAGAAAAAGAATTAGAGAAAGAGGTGAAAGCGTAGAAGGTGAGGGAAACACAAAATGTTATGCCTAAAAACATGGCCTTGTTTCGAATGAAGACAATTCGAAAATTATACAAAAACACATGTCAATGGTAGAGAATTGTTAATTTTTAAACAAATGATTATATTTATTCTTACATTGACTATAATTCGGTAACATAGGGCTAATGTTGGAAATAATGGCGTTTGGATAATTTGGATTACATATAAACAATTAACTTTTAATTCTGCACAATTTCACAGCTAAGCGTGAAAGCAATTTCAGATTTATATGAAGTTGCAAGACAGTGAAAAATGCAAGAAATTAAAACTTAGGACAGGAATCCCAAACTTTTTTGATTCCAGCTTCCCCTGCTGAATCCCATTTTATCCAATGCCCTATAATAAAACTTCCTTTTGTAAAACAGCCAAATATTTTTTTTATAATTCGGTGTTAAAAAATACATTTTGGATCGCATAAAAATGAATAGAATGAAGTTCAATAAAAATTATAATCAGTGAAAAGGATGATCCTCTTGATTGTTAGATATTGTCTCGTAAAATTAAACTGGTCACAGATCCATTCATTTCCTTATCCACACTTACTTTCACGAGATACTGATTTTATGCCAGTAACTGTCAATAACTCAGTTTCTCATAAATAAGAAGCAAATGTGTAATTAAAATTTGGAGAAAACATTTGTCTTTTACTGAGAACAAAAACTGTTAATTCCACACAATTAAATTTTGCTTTTAATGAAACAGATTTAACTTAGATTATCTTCTTCTGTAATAGTAGATTAAAAATCAAGAATTGATGAAACTAAAAGAAGTGATTTAATCTAATGAATTAAAGCTATGAATCTGAATTAAAGATGTAAATAAAATTATGAAAAATATATATTTTGCGGTACCCAAGTGAAAAGGATCAAGACTACCCAAGGCAATGCGGAACATACTTTGAGAACACCACTAGTTTATGACAATCACTTTTTTTTTTTCATTCGCAATCAATGTAGGATTAAGAATCAGAAAGAATTTAAAAGGAAACATTTAGTTTTATTTCCTAAACATTTATTAGTTTAGGAAAATATATTTATATAAAATTGCAAATTCAGCATTTTTTTTTTTTTTTCAATTTCTAACAAACAATTATATAAACACGAATAACAACAAACTGAAACATAACACAAAAGTATACTATATACTACTACAAGTCACTTCAATTACTTGTTACAAACAATGAATCATTAACATGTTTGGGAAATTCATAAGATGCGAAAATGTAATTACAATTTATACTGTTGAAATATCTAAAAGTCCAAATCATTAATGTTATATATTCTCCAACGATAATACCCTAGTTTGGGAGTGCGGGTGGGCCTGAAGTATTTAGCATGGAAGATAGTTTCAATAAAAAATATGTATGTTGTTATAGCGCGAGATAAGAATGAAAGAGTAACATATAGTAACACAGTTTCAAGGCTTTAACGTTATAACCACAGAGTAAAGTAAATTAAAGTAACTATCTGAATTATTAGCTAATGAAAGAGGCATAACTAGAAGCTTAGATAATTTACCTCATGACTTAAGGTAGGGAGTCGCTGCAATAGCTTAACATGAACAGAATCTGGAACTCCAACTAAATATGTTATCACAACAAGAATACCTAGGATATCTTCGTTTAGGGAAGTCTTTTCTTACCCAAGATTTTAGCAGATGGTTCGAGCCTGCAGATGTTACTAACTTGGAAGCATTCGCTTCAAAAATAAAGGAGGTCACAAAGAAAGTAAAGATGGCTTGCGTTATTTGTGCTAGTTCCCCTGGGGCCAAGAAAAGAAATAACGAGGATTGGACAACTTATACCGTCGAAGGTCACTTGTTCATCTTGAGTTGCTATTCGTTCAAAATAATTCTAGAAGCATATTCTACTCTATGCAGGAGTTGGCAAAATTTTTCTTGCGAAAGAGTTGAAGAAAACTGGGTCCTGTTGGAAATGCTTAGCCAACGCCCTACAAATGATATTATTCAGAAGATGAATGTAGAACTGAACTGAGAATCAACACAAATCGACAGTCATTTATGAGAAATGAATACTGTAGAATTAGTTTTAAGAATATTAGCCAGCAAAAGAAAGTTTTAAAAACACAGTACTGATATTAGTGGCGTATAAGAAATGGTAACTAATTGTAAGTCTTTGGCTATCAAACAGGCATTTATATGTATTCTAGTATTTTGATCTGTCAGAAAACTTTTTATGGATTTTATGCAACTTCAAACCCGTTTTGGCAAATTTGGTTTTTGAGAAATTGGTAGATTATCTATTTAGAAAATTATAAAGAACCAAACAATTCAGAAAACTAAATCCTATCTATTTAGAAAACTAATGCCATATTCAATTCTTTTTTTTTATTATTAAAGCCATAAACTTTCTCTAGATTAGAAAAACAAAAAAAAACTTGGAGGAGGGGGGGGGGGGAGAAACAGAAAAGAAACACACAGAAATTCAAAACAGAAAAAAGGAACTGCGCAATAGGGGAGTAATCCTACACTGACATTCCTTAGGACATCTCTACCCCTCCCCCCACACACACATATATAGAAAGCTTTACGATTAACAATAAAAAAATTGCCAATAAAATTTTTGTTAATTTTAAATTATAATCAATTGAAGTGGCAAAGAAAATGGTGCAGTTAAAAATATAACCAATGACGAAAAATGTTCACTTGAAAATTAAGGGGAATTAACATTATTTTTAAAAAGAGGTATTTGATAAGATTTCAGACTGGTCAAGATAATAACTTGTAAACAATCAAATATTTAAAAAAATTATTAATAAAAATCTCTCCATTCTAATGTCATCATTTGGTCAGCAGCAATTTTGTAAATTCTGTGGAAAAAAAATAATATGATTAACCACGTGATTTTTAAAACGACACGGATTGAATCAGATTGCTTTCACTTATTCTCTTTTGTAATGAGAAAAGATATATTTCTTAGAATACAGCATTTTAAAACACTCTAAACTTAAAATTCCGAATAATTTGAATTAGAAAAGCATTCCGAGAGTAGATACCTTGAAAGTTGGCCTTGGAAAAATATTATAAACTCTTTATTATCGTTATCAGTTCTGACAGACGCATTTTTTTATATTAATTACTTATACAAATAAATAAGAAAAGTTTTTTTTTTTTTTTTTTTTGCATTTCTTACAGAATGTATAACTATACCTATTGTATAAGAAAAATATTTTTATAAAATTGTCCACTGATTTCCGAATCGTAATAAAATATGTGCATTAACATGTCATCATTCTAATAAATAGAAAACAGTCAGTAACTCTAGTATTTATAAAAATCACACAGTTCTTGGGAATTCAGAAACTACACATCACAGCAATGATAAAACTCGCCTGCAGGCCTACTAAATGAATGGGTAAATATCGAGTAAAACATATTCAAGCAAAAGAATGCATTAAACAGAAATAAGGTACGCTAGATTAAACTCAATAATAAGGCAATTCAATATTCAAATTAATTCGTACATTCCTTTTGATTACTGGATTCCACCTATAACGCTAATGATATTATAGGATGGAAAATCAAGTTGCTCATCTTTATGCATGACAACAACTTTATGACGACTGCAACAATAACTGTATAGCGGAAATTCTAGTATCTGAATTAGCAACCAATATAAATGAGAAATATTGCCATAAATAATTATGGCTACCAAAAATTCTTAATTTTAAAAAATCTTCAGACTATGAATGAAAATACAGGGTTGCCACTCAAAACTGGAAAAAAAAAATTCTCTGTTCTTTTTCTGAATGTATATTCAAAATACGAGGAAATGCGCAAATAGCACTCATGCTAATTATAATGCAACGTCACAGAGTATTTCAGATATGGATTACACCTAGTTTTTTTATATCGAATTATAATACATTTGAATAACTTCATTTGACTTTTAAAAACACTAATTAGATACACGTATGACGCAAAGATACAAAATTTAAGGGGTAAAAACTATAGATGTCGACACCAAATAGGATAAACAGGGTTGCCACTCAAATCTTGAAAAAAAAATTCCTGTGTTTTCCCTGTGCGTATATTCAAGATCCGAGAATATCCGCGAATATCACTCATGCACTAATTATAACGGAATAAGGTTTTAAGGAGTGAAAAAAGCGGGGAAAGGAAGCCACAATTTAACATTATTCGAAATAATAGCACATTAAAAAAAGGTTTATACTTACATACAAAAAAAATTCTCTTTATTTATTATCTAGAATTCAGTAAAATAAAATTTAGACATTAAGGAAGGGGGATATACTATCTTTCATGCTATTTAATTGTAAGTGACATAAAATTAAGGACATGGGTGATATAAAACACGAAATATTTATTATCATGACACAAATCATTTAATGGTTACTTAACAAAAAATCATTACAAAGCAAGATTACTTTTTTTCATTTATTCCTTTTGTATACAATTCATGTAATTGGCCATCAATTTCTGCAACTTCTGCAGATTTTTCAGCCATCAGTTTCATGCAGCTAATCAGTAACAAATAAAGAACGACATTTTGGTAATGTCGATAGTGATGTAGAAGCACAGCATGACCAAATATTTTGTATTTGATTTAATATATGCAACAACAAATAAAATTCAACATGGCTGGACTTTCCATGGCATAGAAACAGTAAATTTCCTAAAGCACTAACTCATTCTATTTAGTAATTTTATTTGCAGTCTTATAAAATTAAGAACTAAAGTATTCCTATGACAAACATCATAAGACAGGTAAAACTGTCATGAAATTGATGGTAGAACAATGCCATGATGTAAATGAAATTTTTAGATCATTTTTAATAGAAAATAATAGCAGCGTTCACAAATGATCAGACTAAGAAGAAATTGTCTAATCGCCTGTTACTTCTAAAGTTTAATAAAAGCTTTTTTAACATTCCTAAAATTTAATGAAAAGTTGCCTTTTAACCAATAAGCAAAAATTCTTACTTAAAAAAAATTACAGAAGAAATGTTATAAATATTTTATAAAGAAATAAAAATGCCTTAACAAGATGCAGCTTTCATAAATAACGGAAACAAATGAATGAAGTAAAGAAAAATAGCTCTGTAATTAGGAGCAAAATGAAAATAAAGCAGTAGGAGTACCCCGAAAAGTCATGGCATACTGCCATAAAATACCTTGCATGATAAAAATTTGACACGTGTCTATATTATAGATGTTAAAATAAATATTAATAGATGCAGCGAATTTTATCTATCCAGCTCTCTTCGTTTTGTAATTATCGTGTTAACTTACAATTGACCAGCTGGACAGACTTGAATAGATTTTACTCAAAATTTCATAGATATCTGCACATTTGGTGTAAAGACCGTATACCAAATTTCAGCCGACTAGCTCTCAACGCGTTTTTAAGTTCTGTTTGCCACAGACAGACCGACATTTTATAAAAATATATATTTTCGAACGCGGGGAGGTCTAAAACGTGGAGATTCGTCAAAATTTGGAGTTCGAATTTTTTGGCGATTACTACACTTTCTTTTTTGGCGCAGTATGGCCAAATTTGGCTTTTGCGCCAGGAAACCTCAACTACCTACTACACTTTCTCTATACTACGCATACGAGAACGTATAAGTATAAACTGTATCCAAAATTAATTTCTCGAAAATTATAAAAACTAAAGAAAAAAATACATCCATTCAAAACAAACTTTTTATAATTAAAAGGCTATTTTTTTTTTTTTTTTTGTCTTTAAAATGGTTTTAAAATAATTTTTTTGCGATAATATGCTTTGATATTGTAATGAAAATACTTTACAATTCTGTTTTTATTTTTTAATTAAACTCCGAATTAAACGTTTGAGAAATCCGTTCTTATTGATCCTCTAATGCCAAAAAAAATAATAATAAAAATAACTTTCCGAATTTCGTGCTTCTAACTTCAATGGCTTTTGCTGTGCGTTGCTCCGAACAACCCTTTATTTATAAAGAGAAATTTTATTGGGAAAAAAATCCTATTAAATTATAAAAGGAAAAAAAAAAAAATCGTTATAAAATGATAGAATCTAGAATTCTGAAAAATAAAAGTTCTGAAGAACTTTTTTCATTTCTTTAAAAAATTTTAAGTACCAGATCCAACAGTTTATTTTCCTTAGTCAAAACAAAACAATATATATATATATACTAGCCGCCTTTGGCGACCAGCCGGTTCGCCAATCTTAATGTTCGTTAAAATTTTAATAATTAAATATTTTATGCAATTCCTACTTTAATAGCTTCTTCATCAAAATATTTTAAAACTTCAAATTTTGATAGTCATATAATTCTCTCATAATATTATAAACGCCTTCAGTCATAACGTAATATGTATCTCTCTAATTTTCTGTTAGTTCCCGTAGAATTTATACTATAAATTAAAGTGTAAATGATTAATCTGCAATTAATATAATAATATTTTTTTCTGAAACAAATTATTTTTTTGTAATATGATTACTGAAAACAGTCACTGAGCGTTTAAACTTTATGGGCACTAAAGAATATCTTTCCTAATTTATGTAATATTTCAAGAATTTGTCAACAAAATATTCTCAGATTCATTATGACCAGAACGATTAATTAACAATGTTTAATTTTAAATGCATCAAACACTAAGAATATAAAACGAATCGTTTAAAATAATCGGTTGAAAACAGGTTTAAAAAAAACTAAAAAAACGATGTACTTAAAACTATAAGCGTATACAAAAAATATATAACTAACATAAATACAATTTAATTACAAAAACATGCAACTAACCTAAAAATAATTTAAATCATCCGTTGATAACGGTTGTCATGTCAACAATCAGAACACAATGCGCATGCGTGAATTTTCAACGCCAGTTACGGTAACGCAAATGCGTGAGTTTTTCTACGCCAGTTGGGGTAACGCTATGCAGATTAGAAATTTTTAATTTCCTTTATTATGTTTTATTTTAATTCAAAAGTACTTAAGAATGAATCTGAAAGATCGATTAATTAACAATGTTTAATTTTAAATGCATCAAACATTAAGAAAATAAATAGAATCGTTTCAAATAATCAGCCGAAAAATCTTAAGCCTAGCCTAATGAATGTTGGGGGGGGGAACTGAAGCCGTACTCATTTGGCAGTGGGGAAAATGAAAAGATTTTTTTGGCGGGAAAGTTAGTTTTTAATTAATAATTAAAATTCTAATTAAAAATTCAAAAAAAGGGCTATCCTATCTTTTAAGTTAGATCAAACTGCACACGGTGTGCAAATTTGATTAAAATCGGTTAAGTAGTTTAGGAGTCCATCGCGGACAAACAACGTGACACGTAATTTATATATATTAAGATATATATATATATTGTATTCCTTTTAGATACTTAATTCTAACATCATGGTGGCTCTTTTGAACTTTTTTTGGCATGACAAATGAGTATCTGTTTTCCCATATTACCTAAGCTTATTAGTTTCTTACAATGCGAGCAGTACGCAATAAATGATTTTTGTGGGACTTCTCGAACCCAATCAGCAAAATAAATAAACCATTCAATAAACTCTAGTATGATAGACTAAACACCGCCGCACTGCTTCTGCATACTGACTGTTGCTAATCCTGCCAGAGAAATGTATTCTATTCTTTTGCGCAATTGCCGTAGTCTCGCGCATGCTCATTACATGCAATTCGGAAATCTCATGGGAAAAAAACAACTGTCTCACAAATCGGAACTGGAATGATCTATACAGAAAAAAAGGGAAAAGGGGTGAGCTTTCGCATTACACAATCGCGAATGGTATTGTTTCGTTTTTGGAAGCTATGACTACGATCGTTTATTCTTGCAATCTTTAGAGATCGGAATTTCTTAGTTATTTATTTCCCAACCAAGTAACTTAAAATTCCCTATATTTTCCCCGTTTTTATGAAAATTTTCAAATTTTCCAGAATTTTTCCGGTGTTTTTAGGCGATTTTTAAATGCCCTGTGTTTTCCCGGTTTTTCCTGTTCTCCTGGTGGCGTGGCAGCCTAGGATAAAGTATAAGTGAAGCACACAATACAATTTTTGTCCTCTGTCAGATTTTCCAATATTAGTAAAAATAATTTTCAAAAAACCCATCATCAATTGTGGTAATTTACATAACATAACATTCATAACCAAATTCCTTTTTAGCTATCATTAAACGATGACGAATTTTGAATCTAGTTTTCTTACTTAAAACTACACTTGAAGCCGAGGATTCCACCACCCATCCTCTAGACGCAACTGCAAAATATTCTAAAAACGAAATGGGTTTGCTAGAATAAACAAATCCGCTAGACACTGAGTGATTTCGCATTAACAAAAAAAAAAAAAAAAAAAGGGAGGGGGGAATTGCTTATTTCGAAAGAGTGTTAAACTGATTATCAGAAAGGGTGTCATCTTCAAGTTCAGAGCATAGCAGTAAATAAAAGTGACAGATGTCGAATATGCACATTGTCCAAATACAGATATACTGACACAAACAATAAATCAAATTATTTTTTCAGTCAGAATTAAAGCATTAATAAGTACTTTCAATTTAAATATATTACAATGTATTTTTGCGGGCGTCCTGGCATAGGGGTGGCGCGTCTTCCCCGTGATCTGGGCGTCCCGGGTTCGAGTCCCGGTTTGGGCATGGTTGTTCCTCTTCTGTGTTCTATCTGTGAGGTGTCAGAATGTGCCTCCCTGTAAAATGGGATTCAAGCGAATGTGACGCATGAAGTAGCTAAGTCATATTTTTGGCCCTAATTAGCCCTACTGAATAAACAAGAGACGCTCACTCGGTTTAAATCGCTAACAGATTTGTCAGCGGGCTTGTAAAGTGTCATAAGTAACAACAACAATGCATTTTTCAAAATCCTTCCTATGAAAATTTTCGTTGTTTTTTATTTAGCCATCATAAACAACATAAATAAATTTTTCACAGAAATTACTTAAATAAATTTTTCACAGAAATTAGAAATAATAAAATTTTCACAGAAAAATTAATTAAATTTTTCACAGAAATTAGAGTTATAAATCAGATGCAAATCCGAAAATGGCACGATTCAGACGGAATCAAAACAGATCCCAAACAGAAACGTAATTTTCAATAAGAAAAACCGAAATTACCCTTAGCCCCTTTTTTCCCATACCTTTTCTATATTCATTTCCTTTTTTTTCCTATTCCATTCATATAAAATTTATTATTCCATTCATTTTAAATTTATTATCATATAAATTTCTTTGAAAAAATAAGAAAATATATATATTTTACATAGTTTACATCGACATATAACTTTGAAAATTCGCAACTGTTGTCTTTCATTTTTATATAGATACTCAAAAATCTTTTATTATTCCTCATTCAGAGTAAAATGATTTTTTAATATAAATTTCATGACAATTTATTCATATTATAAGAGAATTTACTACTTTTTTCACTAGCAGGAATCGATTTTCGATCAGATTTTCTACAGTATTCAGAATATGCATTTTGTTCCAATTCTGCATTATGATCACTTTCCAAAATTTCATTAATATCTGACGAAATTGAGCTAGCATCTTTTTCACTATCGTCTTCTTCTAATTGCCTAGTTAAGTTTTGGAAGTAACCGATGTAAACTTTTATAAATTCCTAGAATTTCTAAATAAAAGAGAAAAGATGGAGTAAAAAGACCCCGTGTGTGGACTGACGGGTTAGGAAAGCATTTTCTTTTTGCAAAATCAGTGACTTGTACGGTTTGGACGTTGACAAATCCCTTGGACTGGTTCTGGCAATAGGTTTCAGGGTGCCTTATAACTCTTCTGTACATCCGATCTTGGCGTCCTTTGATACATGCAGCTTCTCTCCTCTAACTTCCAGCCGTCCCCTCTCGAATTCTAATCTAAGCTGCCCACATTTAAGCTTTTTTCATTTTAGTTCTCAGAAAAGGGAGACTTTAACAGACCACTCCCTTTAGCCATAGGGGGGGGGGGAGTCACCTCGCGTTCCCTTTACATTCCTCATGTTTCTTTACAGACAACATCAAAACGTTCATTCCGACCAATTTACAAGTAACTGAATGGCAATCACTACTTCGCTCATCTGCTATTGTTTCCAAATTATTTATCTGTTGTCACTTGCCGCAAACTGCATCATGTATCTTCAGCAAGATTCTATAAAACACTGGCATTGCGCATCTGTACCGATATCAAAATCAAAATCTAAACTAAGTTTAGCATGTTTATTTACAATTTAATTTGCGAAAATAAATTCAATTGAAACAAATATAACGCAAGCACACATACACAAATAGTGTGGCCATAAAATGACGAGGTGCTTCGAGCTCGATTCGTAACAAAAATCTCTGCAGCTAAACGTAATTAAATTACATCTACATACTATTCTGGAATCTATATCTATTCTATTGGATCTTTTAAAATTTATGTTTATAAAAGATCCAATTTCCTTCACAACTGTAATGTGGCACTGTACTCGCAATTGATCAAATCATTTAGTCAAAAGAATCACAGAAATTGTAATTTTCCTTACAAATTTTATTTTTTCACTGTTAATAAAAATGGTTCGATGAATGGACCATTTTGAAGCTCACGACAATTAGAAACAAACAAAATTCGAAATTTCTAACTACTGCTGGATGATGAGAACGGCACCAGAGCAAGCATCTTATTTGTTCGCGCAACATCAACATGAAGACGTTGGATCCAAAAAAAAAAAAAAGACAAGCATATACAACGTCATATCTGATCTCAAACTGAGATCCTTCAATCCAGAAGCAGAAACTAATACCAACCCATCAGTTTCAACAAGCAGATACCAAATGTCTTAAAATTAAATCTAATAATCAAGATTTTCTTTTCCAGATCAGAATGGATTAAGAAATATCTAAAAAAAGTAGCATTAAGACGTAATTTTAATATTAAGCAAGTAGAAAATTAATAATATCAAATATAAGATTAGTACATTTTTGAAATTTTTATCACTTTTAGAAAACTTTAATTTGAATAAGCTTTGTTGTCACTTTTACTTGCATCAAAGCAACAAGACTCAGTCTCAAATGAAATCACACAGAAAAAAAAAAAAGAAAGAAAAAAGATTCTCCAATATTTGTAAGCAAAAAAAACAACAACAAAAAATATGTCAAAATCATCTTGTCATGCTTAAATGAATATCATCTTGCCACGTATAAAATTTCCTGAATAAGTTATTCTACATTACCAGCTTTCTATTCATCATTGCCCCACTTATTTTCTTATTTATAAATTGTAACAAAACATTTTTGTAAAAAAAATTAACAGCAATTTTTTCTGCCTTTCTGAAAGAGATTGTGAGTAGGAAAAGTATAAGAAAGAAGGAAAAGTATTGTAACATTAAATTTATTTTACTCATTATTGAAAGGGTTGGTTCTCACTTACTTGGTGGGTAAAGTAATGGCACAGAGATTGCTACCTTCACTCTGATGACAGGGCACACATTCTACATTACAGATTGTACCGTGACCTGTGATGGGCATTGGGATTTAACCTTAGTTTCTTCCAGTGTTGTTGCAAGAGGCAGGGCAGGGGCAATTCTTTTGCGGGTACTCATTATAATGAGTCATTAATTTTGGGAATGAATTCAATTTTTATATTAAAATCAATTTTAAAAACGTATCAGTAAATATGAACTATGATTTAATATATAACATAAATATAACAAAGTTGATATCCTTACACTGCACCAAATCCAAATTTATCCGTGGCCTGATGAAAGTATAAGGCACCGTTATATCACAGTTTTTTTCCTCTTGGTATGTTTGCATCACGAATATTCAAAGTATTAAGATAGATGTAACATTTCTTATTTGCTGAATATCTGACAGTTACTTCTGAAATTTTATATTCATAAGATATCAAAAAATGTTTATATATTTTTTTTTAATTCTTTTAGTCTTGTAAGAAAACAGATGTCCATATCTTTCGTACAGAATATTCATGGAAAAATCTTAGAAAATTTACTTCATACAGACAGTAATCCCCCTTTCCCATTCTTTCTGTGCCTAATCAAGTGCAAAAACTTTTCGTTTTCATTCATTATTAGAATCAAAAACTATTAATCATTTTATTATTGTTTAGAAAGTTGTATATGTTTATGATCCATTTACCGTTTTCTACTAACTTGTATAATGAATCTGAATTAACTTCATAACTGCACTTTCATAAACAGGCCCTGAGAAAATTTTACAGACCTTTGCATAATAGATGTATCAACTTTCAAAGCATTTAACACATAGAAAATTCATTGCATACGACTCTTTTTTTATTGAAGCTGGTAGATTCAATAAAAAATATTGTACATTTTCAAAAGAACTTATTTACTTTGAAATGCATTTTATTACTTAGTCATCTGAATAGTTATAACTATGTATTAAAAGTACATAATCATTTTTCAAAATATTCAATAAGAAACTGCACTATAAATATGGCATGCAGAAAATGTTTCCTTCCTTTTTCTTCTCATTTTGACATGAATTTTTTTTTATTATCTATTTACAAAAAATTAAAAAGACCCCTAAAATTACACAAGAGAAATGAATTGCTATCAAAAGGACAGAACTGTCTCCCTTCAGCACAAAAATAAATCTAATGCAGAGACAATCCAAATTGAGTGAAAATAATAATAAGGTATCAAATTCTACAAAAAAGATTTTTTTTAAAAATGCCCACTTTTTACTTATAAACATATTTTATTATGTTTCTTGCTGATTTTTTTTATATATATAAGGAAATTTTTATCCCTAATCGATTTCAATTACACATAATTCTCTATGTTCCTTTTATCCTTCATAGTATAAAAGGGGAAATAAAATAAAAAAAATAACGATCTTCAAAAATTTTGAAGAATGGGTTTTTTTTTAAAAAATTTTACAATTATAATAGTAGCAGTATATTATAAAATTTTCTATTTTACTAACCAGCTTTAATCAATACTTATATAAAGCTCAATGTGTGCGTGTTGGCGCTCTACAGGCCAGATCGTTCGACCTACAGCTACCAAATTTAGCACATGCATACCTTGGAGTTCGGGAATGTGCACCTGGGGTCCCTATTTTGAATTTTTAATTAGAATTTTTATTATTAATTAAAAACTAACTTTCCCGCCAAAAAAAATCTTTTCATTTCCCCACCGCCAAATGAGTAAGGCTTCAGTTTTTTTTCCCACGCTAACAAGGATTGGCTTAATATATTTTCGGCCGATTGTTTCAAACGATTCTGTTTATTTTCTTAGTGTTTGATACATTTAAAATTAAACATTGTTAATGAATCGATCTTTCAGATTCATTCTGAAGTACTTTTGAATTAAAATAAAACAGAATAAAGGGAATTAAAAATTTCTAATCTGCGTAGCGTTACCCCAACTAGGGTAGAAAATTCACGCATTTGCGTAGCCATAACTGGCGTTGAAAATTCCCGCATGCGCATTGTGTTCTGATTGTTGACAACTATTTTCAACGGATGCGGACTTGATTTAAATTATGGATAAAGTGAAGAATGGTGTGCCCCCGAGTTTGTCGCCAATACTGCAACCCATCGGAACGCTCTTCTAGCAACCTAATGCTGTTTTGTTTACTACTTTTTGCAATGGTTGAGTTGTACATAAACTACAAAACTATATTATAAAAAAATGTTAAATTAAAAAATATCGATTAAAGATTTTAATTTTGGTCTTTATTATAATTAAAAGTTTAATAAATAAAGTTAAGCTAATAATTAAAAGTTATTTTCTTTTTTTTAATGTGAATACGAACAGAAAATATTTATTCTTTTGCAATTTTTAATCGTCAGTATGCGCTTTCAAAAATCGTCTGCATTCTCACTTTAAAAGAGCTGCAATGGAATTCTTCGCAGTTCTCGTAATTCTTTTGGTGTTCTAACGGTTGGTTCCCTTCATAATTTGTTATGTCGGGAGTATTTCTATCCTGTAGAATGGAGGAAGGGTGAGTTAAATATGTAGATATATATTTTTTTACGAGTTGATGAAGTTAGGAAAGGATACTTGTTTGAAATTTTGAATTGAGAATGGTTTGATATCGAACCGGCAGAATGGATGAAGAGTGAGTGGAATATATTTTTTTACGAGTTGATGAAGTTGGGAAAAGGATGTTTGTTTGAAATTTTGTATGGAGAATGATCCGATTGCTTCGTTCTCCGTTCTTTCTTTTCTTTTGGTTATGTTCTGTTTCTGTTATCCACACAGTGTCCTTGTGTTCAATGTGCCAGCGAAGCTACTAGGTTCCCGCTCCCGCTGCTAGCGAAGCCGTAGGATTTTTTTTAGGTTAAAAAATTCTGCCCGGTGCTTCGGCATCTATAGAAGGCACCGGGCAGTATGGGGGGAAAAAACAATGTTTATCAGTAAAAAATCTTAATTTTATGGCGGGAAATAGTAACTGTAACTGTTCGCGGAAGTGCTTGTTTATTTTGTCCGCCATCTTTATTGGCGACGTGGCATTGTTACCGCAGCAGCAGGGGGCACACTATAATTCACTTTTACCTAAATTATTTTTAGGTGAGTTTTATGCTTTTGTAATTAAATTGTATTTATGTTAGTCATATTTTTTGTATATGCTTATAGTTTTAAGTGCATCGTTTTTTAAGTAGTTTTATTTTAACCTGTTTTCGACCGATTATTTTAAACGATTCTGTTTATTTTTTCTTAGTGTTTGATGCATTTAAAATCAAACATTGTTAATTAATCGATCTGCTCATGATGATCTTAGAAAATTTTGTTAACAAATTCTGGAGATATTACATAAATTAAGAAATATATTCTTTAGTGCCCATAAGGTTTAAATGCTCAGTCACTCTGTTTTCAGTAATAATATTATTAAAAAAATGCTTTGTTTCAGTAAAAAATATTATTAGATTAATTGCAGATTAATCATTTCCACTTTAATTTAAAGCATAAATTCTAAGGAGCTAACAGAAAATTAATGAGATACATATTACGTTATGACTGAAGGCCTTTATAATATTATGAGTGAATTATATGACTATCAAAATTTGAAGTTTTGAAATATTTTGAGGAAGAAGCTATTAAAGTAGGAAATACATAAAATATTTAATTATTGAAATCTTAATGAGCATTAAGATTGGCTAACCGGCTGGTCGCCAAAGGCGGCTGGTAAACAATAAATACAAATAAATAAATAAAATGACCAATAGAACCTTTTCTGTTTAGAAAATATCCGAGTATCACAAAAATCATAAAATATTTCATCAGGACAAATTTAAACCAATTATGCCAGAAATATCACTCATTCATAATAATTCAATTCCAAATCCAAACTAGAACACAAAGGTCAGATCAGATACAGATACTGAAATTCTAAACTAATTTGGTCCAACCCAAATTATCAGCAAATGTCTAAAATATTGAAATAAAAATTATAAATAATGATTAAAACATTTTTAAATTGCAAAAATATTAATATATGAACTATTTTATTTGTATTACTAACAGTTTCCCTCTTTTCTATTAATTTTGAATAATTTAATAGTCAATAAATAAATTGTTTGCAAGTTGTACTTTTGACTGAAGCGCATTTTAAGTAAAATTACTTTAACAACTTTTTAAAAAAATAATTTCATTTTTTTTTTTTTTTTTTACTTCAAATATTAATTTGTATATATTTTCATACTCTTTAGGTAAAAATATAATAACATAATAAAAATAGTTTCACAGAAAAATTAGCAATATAAAAAAGGGGCTACATTATAAAAAATTTCAATACAGATTCAGTAGCAACGTAACATGAATGGGTAAAGTTGCAAGATGCATGTTGTCATGTACCTAATACTTCAGTATGCTATTAAGATATTTATATCATTCAGCATGAAACAGTTTTTGAACAATCTTCAACTTATTCTTCAAACTCTGATTCCAACAAAGCAGTAATCCAAATTCCATTTCTTTTCTGCTCAATGATACTATTGGAAAGCTTAAAAATGGTCCCACTACTTGTGGCTCCAACAACATTTTTATTTCCAGTTGTATAAAAATCTAATGCCTTTTCAAGAATACTACATATGATTTCTAAAGCCAGTTGTGTAAAGAATACATTCATTAATCAAAAGAAATAGAAGTGAATTTTAAAAGATATTTTTATGGTAAAGAAATCTAAACTAATGAACCTATTTTCTTCAAATATAACTCATAAATGCTATGAACAATAAAGGAAGGTTTCCATACTGTTCATTGCAATTAAAATGTCATTTTTTTATGAATTAATAACTGTTTCCACACATAAAAAAAAGATTTATTTTGTCATCAGCATTGCTTTTCTTACAGAAGGAAAATTTTAGATATTTTTAAATTATCTAATTTATTTTCTTACAAGTTACCACTTGAAATGCTTAGCTAGATTTCATATCATTCTTCGAAAGTTATCAACAACTTATGCAAAAATTTAAGTTTTTGAGAACTTCAAAAAGTTTAGTAGTCTTTAATTTTTTGAAGCTACAAGATTTAATATCATTTGGTGCAACTGATATTCTCTTTTAAATTAAAAATAAAATTGCACACATTAATAGGGTTTTGTGAATTATAATATTTTACATAAAAGCATCTTTTTACATTAAAAATATTCTATAAATTTAAAAGAAATAAACTTATTTACATGTGTATTGGCATTCCATTTAATGTTGATATTAAATTTTTGTGTTTTCATGTATATTGCATTTCAATCATACTGCCAGAAATAGACGATTTGATGTGTAACAAAATTTCTGTTATATAACACGTACTTCAAGCTTTTCTAACATTGGATTAAAACATAAGTAAGGTTTTGTAAGTTAAATAACAAATAGTTTTAATGATAAAAAAACATTTTTCCATTCAGTGAGCATTCAGAGGAGCACTAGATAGCTCCACACAACTTTGTAATTTTTACCCAAATAATTAAAAATTAATAAAGATAGGTTCACATTTAATATGTTTGTTACTAAAAATTTCAAAATATAACAAACCTTATTTTCAAATAATAAATATACATATTTCTTTTAATATTAGCATACTAGCAAGCTAACATGTGACATGAAAATATTTTGATTCTCAACAAAATTGATTTTTCTTTTTATTTGTCCAGCAGATGACAAATAAAACGAAACAATTTAAAATAATTATTTACCTATTTCTTTGAAATTATTTAAATCAGGAGTTCCACACAAGTTTTTCCTAGCAAATACTGAAAAATTTGACATGTGTACATATAATGAAAATTTTGCAATTTCAATATTATAATATTCGGTCCTATTTGGGGTCATGTCCAGGAGTTCAGATCCCATTTATATTATTTCTATTTACATTTTGTTTCATACCAAATTTTGTGTAGCCCATCTCTTTACATCTTGGACTGCTTTGGAAGAGACCTCATGATTTTGAATTGTGGTCAGATGATGAGGATGACATTTGAGCTAAGCTTCCCCACCAAAACAGTGGCAGCACATTTGACCTCAATGCATTTAATGTGCACCAGAACGCTTGCACAAGAATTATTCAGAGAAACTGGGTTTCAAACTGAAACCCTGTTATCCTGCCTAAACATTACTAGTAGGTCATCAGAAATTACATTGCACGATAGACATGCAAGATTTATTTACAATCTATGACATTTGTGGCTTATCCAAAACTTCTATTTATTTTTCCAGATTAGAGTACAGAAATTTGAAGATTTGCAAGTCCACTCAAAATTTGCTATTTAAAAGAGTATTTTATTATTTACATTTAGACCTTCATGCAATGCTTCATTAATCGCTTTTGATCTAAAGGCAGAAAAAGCTGGCCATACATTTGGATAGAATTAAATGAAATAGTCTTTGCAAATTAACCTTAAATATCCTGACAGTTGTAAAAAAGCTCTGCTATACATTCAAAATATAATACTTTTTCCCAAGGAGTATTCACAAAGACTTGGTGGACAAAGTTCAACAGCAAGCAATAGATAGCAGATGAAGTCAAATATTGGTTGTGTGTGTGAGTGTTTTTTTTTACTTATTAATTAAATTATTTTAATTTAAAAAGTGCTTTCTCTTTCCTGGGATTATTCTATACCAAAATTTATGCAATGCATAATTTAAAAAATTGTTAAATTTATCCAGGATATAAAGGATTTTAAATAAGAATAAAATAAAATAGGAAGCAAGTAATTTAAATCTGAATTTTGATGAACAAATACCTTTAGGTTTTTCAGAAACAGTGGCTTTATTTTTCTGTCTGGTTTTGGCTGGTCGTTTACTTTCACCTTTAGAAGATCCCACAGAATGCAAATCAAGTTTTCTTTTAACCTAAAAAATAAAATTTCTGAAATATTAGAACTGTTCTCCATGAAATACAAAATTGACTCAGTTAGCAATGAATATAGAGATTGATAATTTGGTACACAATATATATGTATACAGGGCCAGATTATTAAATAGGCAAATGTTTTGAAGCCCCAAATCTGGAGCCCTGGGATTTTTTTTTTCTTTTCATTTTTTTTTATTTATTTATTTTTCTTTTCATTTTTTTGAAAGTTTTTAAATCTTGTGGGTCATACAACCCACCTTATTCAAATTATGTAAATGTATCAATTAATTTTTGAATGTTATTCTAGTAATATTTCTTAATTCATTGCCATTTGCAATTTTTATACAATGATTCAATGTAATTACTGAAAAATGATTATAAAGTACTCCACAATTTTAAAATGCATCCAATCCTATTATTAAATATCATCAAGATTGTGTAAGAAGTTTTTTACTATTTTGATTAAAATAACTTAATAGCATATTTTATATTATATGCAAACAAAACAACTTTTTAGTAAATGATTTGAAATTAAGCATTTTGCTATTTTGGTTCATCAAAATTTTCTACTTAAAACCATTTACATATATATAAATATCAAATTAAAATCAATAAAAAAAAATATTTGAATTTTAAGTTTCGTGGGGAAAAGAGGGCATGAGATTAGCATTGTCCAAGGAAGATTCAATCTGTCCTTGCATGTATATCAAAAACAATAGGGATACTTCAACATTTGATTCACAGCAGGTTTTGGAAATGAAGAAAAATGGACTTGCACCCTTATGTTTTAATGGCATAACATTGCCATTCTGTTCAGATCAATTTGATCTAAAACATTTTGTAAACTGCTTATGAAAAATGGTATATGAAGTTATTTTAGAAATATTTTGCAACTTTGTTGTTGAGGCTAAAATTTTATTTATCTGAAAAGTTTTTCATTTATTTATATATTTTCTATAGTTTTTTTTAACTGTATTAAGGTATCTCTCGGGTCACTATAATTCAACACTGTTTTCTCTCTTAGAATCTTGCACTGTTTATCATTAATTCAACTAGAAAGAATAAAAAGTTCTTGTCAGGTATTCATTTGGATAATAAAGCAAATTCTCAACAAAAAAGTTGCACAAATGAACTTTATCCTGTTGGCTAGAAAAATAGCTAGAAATTCAGTCAAGATGTCACTCTTAAGAACATATATCTTGATAAATCAATTTGTAACAGACCATACAAAAACCCAGATATGATATTTGATTACAATACTAGTAAAAGAGCAGTGGAAATTTTTGATCAACTTTTGAATACATACACTTATAAAAAGAAAACAAATAGCTGATCTAAAATTTTGTTTTATAATAATTCTACTTGCAACTCATTTATTCTATGGACATCAGTAAGCAGCAAATAAATTGAAAACAAACTGACTAAAGAAAGGCTGTTTTAGAAGAATTAGGCAAATCAAAAAAATTCAGTAAAAATGATATCTCCCCAGAAATTAAGAGTTATGTAATATACTATAAAAAGTACACGATAAGAGATAAAATGGTTTATACTCAATTTTCATTGTTAAATTTATAATTGAGTAACAAGCAATTATAAATTAACAATAAAAACTATTTCTTGGTGAGCATGAGCACTTCATCAAACAATCATAATAAAAGAAATAAACTGTGCAAGAGTTATTTTTAAAAATTATATGCAAGCTCCATATAGCATATTTTTGCTTAAATAGAAAATATCAAGGAGGTAAGATTCTAATAATTTTTTTTTAATTTTAGGTATATAACATTTATTTTTAGATATTTATTGTATTACTTTTCATTTATATCGTATTTATTAAATTAAAACAATTCTTATTTATCTCAAAATATGATATTTTTCTGAAAACAGAAAGAACAAAGGTTCCTGAAGTGAGAATTAAATGTTCTGATCCTATTGATCTGAATGTTATATATATGTAGTAAATATGAACAGCAGGGTTAAACAAAAATTCTAGCATCGTTATTACGAGTTGAATAAGCATGCTACATTTTAATGGAAATTTAAGTTATAAACATCTTCGTCAAATGGCAGAAACAACATCAGAAAATATTTTCAGTCCAGAATTTAGGAAGGGAATTTCTTTATGTTATCAAATATTATGCATTCAGGGAATAGTAACAGGGAGTTATACATGCACTAACAGTCTTAGGAGGTATTATAAGAACAAAATTTTAGTGCATTAACATAATATTATAAACTGCCATAGTCTCAGAATGAAAAAATGCCACATCTCGGACATTATTAATAATTCCTAAATCATTGATGATAAGTGAGGAGCAAAAAAAAACTTCTGCTACTGACTGAGTACCACTCAAATGCATCGCTACACATAGTAACAAGATGGTGAAAAAGGAGAAGTTCCTATAAATTGAATAGTAAGATAGTAACTAAACTATGACAAGATATTTTAAAATGCATTTTATCCTTCTCTTTTCTGAGCATAATTAGTTCTATTTGATTCCTTATTTTCATCAACAATATTGAATTCCAAACTTTGTATTGAACACGTGTAAATGCATTAATTCCTTTTTAATATTACATTCAAGCATTTGTATTTTTGTTTAAATTAGATGTATGGGTTTATTACTTTATGTGTAAACATTTTTAAATACATAATAGGTCATAAATAACTTTACAAGACCTTGAAATAATTGATAGATTGTATTTTAAAATAATGCTATTAACTGATTTTTGGCAACATTAAAAAGTGTGTAGCAATATTCTGTAATTATTTCATGCTATAGCAAATTACATGCAATTGATATAATAATTATTTTAATACTTCCTATAGTAATTTCAAAAATTACAGTAACCCAAGCTTAACTTTTGTTTGCTAGAAATGATCTCTTAGGTTAATGCATGAAGAGTAGAGAGAGAAAAAAAATTTAACACTTCATTACAAATCTTATTTTGAAATATTTCAGATAAATCTTTACTTCAGGATAAAGACTAATTTCAACAAAAATATTCCAAGGTTTTTTTTTTTTTTTTTTTCTTTCCCCATTTCCTTTAATTTTTTTAGATAGTCATATATCCTGCATTCTATTTATACAATTTGCTACACTTTTAAAAATGGCTTCAAATTTTAATAGAATATAAATGTACATTTAAAAATCTCAACACATGATGATTAAAAAATGTGAATAAATTTTTTTATACAATTAATAAATAAAAATAAAATCTCTCTCTCTCTCTGTGTGTGTGTAGTTTTTTTATTCAATTACTAACATTGCATATAAAAAATATATTTTACAAAGATGTGACTTGGAATATTACAATTAATACATTGGAAAATTTCAGTTTTTTTCTTTAATTTCCTTACTTTTGAAGATATTATTTAGATCAACTTTCCTTAAATATCTTTCGACTTCAGGCTCTTTTATATAAATGTAATTTTTATTGTTACAAGATAATCAATTTCTTAATTTTAGATACTGAAATATTATCAAGTTTTCATGAAATTTCTAGTGGCTTCTGTAGTTAATTTTGTGCATAAAACATGAATTTTGTGAGAAAAGAAAATCAGGTATTTAAGAAAACATTTTTAAGTGCATCTTGTCTTCAAATAAATAGTTTTGCCTGGTATTCTAAGAATACATCTACTAACTGCAAATTACTAAAGACAGTGAAATAATTATAGTATTTGAATTGAATAGATTAGTTGGTTCAAATTGGCCTTTAACACTTTGTTAAATTTTTACACTGCAAAAGACTACTTTTCCTTCATCATTTTAGGTGAAGAAAATTTCTTGACAATTCTAACCTTTCTGTGGAATACCAGAACCATACTGCTAAATTTTCATCAAAAAACAATTAAAATAATACAGTTCTTCTTAGTTTTTTTTAAATTTTTAGTCAAATTAAAATTTTTAATTCATTTTTACCAGACCCAACTGCTGAACTCAAGATTATAGAACTTGGTAATAAAATCCAATCGAATTAATTCCATTAAAAATATTAATATGAAGTTCTTCATCAAAAAATTTTGCAATTTTTATAAAAAATTTTACAATAATTTCAAGGGAACTACTAACTTTATTCCTTTGAAAAATTCTAATGAATTTGCTCCTTTAAGCAATTAAGAATTACTATAATTTATTTCATCTCATTCATACACCATCAAATTATTCAGAATACATTTTATCTAATTATATGAAAAGAATTATAAATTATTAATTTTTTTTACTCCATAACAGTAAGAAGCACTAAAAGGCCTTAAATATTAAAGTTTTATATACTGCTTTAAATGTATTCAATACATTTGGTAGGTTTATAACACATATATAAACATAATTCAAATTACATAATATTTGTAAATAATAAGGTTTCAAAAACTCAGAACAGCGAATGTTCCTATAATCTCTGCGTATAATATCCATACTTATCAAGAAGAAATACCCCGTATGATTGTCTACATATGCTATCAATACTTTTTCTCCCTTTCTCTCACTCTTTTTTCCATAGATTCTTCATAAAGCTAAATAATTGATAGATATGCAAGAGATAAATAGATTTTTCTTTCAGAAATTTATTTTCTACAAATTGGATACACTAATCAAGACTGTCTGAACTTCACAGACAGCAAAATGTCATCATATCTGATACTGTAAAGATGTTAACAATTGAAAGATAAAAGAAAACTTCAAAAGTTAGTAATTACAGTAAAAAGCAAAAAAAAAAAAATGTCCTTTAAAAAAAAACACTCAGATTGAAGCCATGCTTATCTACATGGAATGCCTGCAAAACCTTTATAGAACTTATCTTAATGGTATATTTTATCTAAATGGATTCCTAGCTTTTTGCTGCTAACAAGCTCTTCAATTCAAGAAAAAGAGATTTTTTCTGTTGTTGTTACTTTTATCACTGCTACACTCAAAACGGACAAAAGAATTTTATTTATTCCCTGCATTTTTAAAATCACAGAATGCATTAATGCATATATTATTCCTTTTCTACTTTTCATGCAATTAATTTTTAATTCCTTACTTTGGAATTTATTGTTTACCTTCACTACAACTGCAGAGTATACAGGCGGCTAAATTATCATAATATGCATAAATACATGTTTCCATTTACTTTCTTTGTAATTTATTTTATTCATTTTCTTATATAAGTTAATAAATTTATATAAACCATTAAATAAAAATCTTCAATAACATTCCTGTTGAAAGAAATAAAAATATTAATTTTAAATAATGTTGTTAATATGGAAAATGTTAATAGAATAAAATCCATGTCCCCATTGCCCAACTTAGCCTAATTGGGACCAGGGGCAAAAACTTCTTTGGGGGCCCCTATATTTACGAAGTATAGATTTTCGTAATAAATCTACAAATATAGAATAATCTATAAAATATAGATTTTTTTTTGTGTGTGTGTGTGTTTATACAATAGATTAATAAAGAAGTTAACATAAAACTGACGGATTCTACACTGTACTGATATTTTGTATAAAAAAAGCTTATTAAAGAAGGAAACGTAAAATAAACTTTCTATTCGATTTGGGTCCCCCCCCCCTTGATGTGGCTCTGTATATTCTTTAAATTAATGAATTATAAGAGATTTTACAAAATTAATTCAAAAACAAACATTTCAACCATATTTGGTTTAATTTTTCCTTTAAAAAATTAATAAATTTAATATATATAGAAATATATTAATAAATATAAGGATATTATATATTAGTGCAAAATGATGATTTAACAATTATTAGTATAATTAAAAATTAAAAATGCTTCAGATTCACAGCCAAAGGAACAATAATAAGTAGAAGATCACGAGAAAGATTAACATTAAAACATATTCTGAAAGCAAATATAATTTTATTCCTATTTGTTCACATCCTTATAGGACAAAAGAATAAAGCACAAATTTCAGGTAATTTTTTGTTTGTTGGCTTGATCCAAGGAAAAACATAATAATATTAAGAGACAGGTATTTTGGAATTTTATATCTTTTCAGGCAAAATATAAGGTAGAAAATTATTATCCAATAATCCATCACCTGTGGCAATGGTTTATTGAATAGGTTCTTTGCACCTGTGATGAGAAACTATTATCCTAAATAATCATAAAAAGTTAATAAACAGAATATGTTTTGAAACTTGATACAACTATGAGTCTACCTAATATAAAAACCATTACAAATAACATGAAAAGAATCAAATAATTTGTCTTATATATGGTACAACTGTATAATTTTTATATTTGTTTAAATTGTAATGTAAAGGATTTATTTTTCAGTCAAAAGGATTTTCCAGAGTTGAAGGTATTATTTATTTTAAAATGTGAAAATTATTTTTTTATAAATTTACCCTACCCATTTAAATTAAAATTTAATACACAAAATATACTTTTAATAATTCAGGAATTGTAGTTTGATCATATTTTTATTTTCTCATGTTCCAATTTTATCAATAAATGGCTTTTGCATTTTTTAACTAGGCCTTGCTTTTTTTTTTTTTAATAAAACCAGAATAATAATGATTGCATATTTTTAAATATATATTACAAGTATCCATATTTTTAGAAATTTGAAAGACTCATAATGATATAAATATTTTGTAATTTCCTTTACTGTATTAAAAAAAGGCATACATAACTAATGGAATAAAACTTTCAAGACAGTAGTTATAAATTTTTAAACTGATTTGTTGATGAAATTTTTTAAATTTAATTATAAATAAATTACCCACATCTTTTTCAAACATTAGATCTCTGTTAAAAGAGTACATCCTACGATAAATGGCGGCTGAATTGTACTTTAGTATACCCCGAATTTGTCGCCAATTTGGTAACTCAACGAAACGATCTTTAGCAACCTTAATGCTGTTTTGTTTACTACTTTTTACAGTGGTTGAGTTGTGCATGAACTACAACTATTTTATGAAAAATGTTTAACTAAAAATAATAAAAAAAAATGTCGATTAAAATTTTTTATTTAGTTCTGTATTATAATTAAAAGGTTTTTTTTTTATTTCTAATAAGACACTAATGTAACTTTTAATGTGAATACGAACAAAAAATATTTATTCTTTTTCTATTCTTAACTCTTGGTATGCGCTTTTTGATATCGTCTGAATTATTAATTAAAAATCTTTTGCAATGGAATTCATAGCACTTTTCGTAATTCTTTTTCTGATCTGATGGTTTCCTTGATAATTCGTTATGTCTCTAATTGTTCAAGAACGGATGTCTGGTGAATGGGATGGCAGGTAATATTTTGAACTTGTAAAATGGATGAAGGGAGAGTGGAATATATGCATTTTTTACGAGTTGGGAAAAGGATGCATGTTTGAAATTTTGTACGGAGAATGATTTGATTGCTTCTTCCTTCGCTTTTGATTAAGTACTGTTCCTGTTATCCATACAGTCCTTATGTTCAATGTGCCAGCGAAGCTACTAGGATCCAGCTCCCGCTGTTAACAAAGCCGTAGAATGTTGTTGTTGTTTTTTTAATTAAAAAATTTTACCCGGCACCTTTTTCAGATGCCGAAGGCATGGCATGCTCTAAATTTACTGTCAACACAACAGACCGGCATAGCCGGTCTGCAAAAGTTCTTTCTTTCAAAATTGTAAAGATAAGCAGCGATAAGGTTAAAGGCCCTTAAGGTTAAAAAAAAAGGTATTCTCAGATAAAACAAAACTTATCAGTAAAGATCATAATTTTAATGCAGAAAGTGGTAACTGTAATTGTTTTACAGAATTGTTTATTTGGTCCGCCATCTTTATTGGCGACTTGGCATCCTTGGCGTAGCAAGGGGCACACTGAATTAGGATTTTAACTAAATGGCTCTATTAAAGCTAAATTTTCTTTTTGATATTACAAGATTCATGCATATTAGACAAAATAAATATCAAAATATTTACACCATAGTAAATAAAATCACCCCACTGCTATTATTATGCTTAACTGAGTAATTAAAGACCAATAAAATAATTTGATGATAAAAAATATTTGTTTTGAAATAGATGAATAACTTTTTAATCAGAGTGACAATAGTCTGCTCATATAAATTAAATTAAAACACAAGATGCATATATACATATATTGTATGAATTTTTAATACAAACAATAAATTTAATTGCAAATTTAATCGTATATTATCAAGAAATTGATAAGTTTTTATACTATAACATGAATTTAAAAAATCAAAATGTGTTTAACAAACAACTGAAAATTCTTGATTGAATGAAATAAAAAAAATGAATCAAAATGTAAGAATTTCTATTGAATTTCTGAAGATCAGTAGATTTCAACAACTTTCAAATGAAACAAAATATTTTTCATTCAACAGTTAGTCGGACTTTTTTTTTTTTTTTTTTTTGGTATACAGCATTTTTAAAGATTATCAGCAACTACAATTATCACAAAAATAAAAGTGTCGATTATTCAATAAAATATTCTTTTATACAACACCAAAGTATTTTAAAACAAGGAATACTTTCAAATTAAATGAAATAGTTTAATTAAGATGATGAGCTGCAAACGTTTTATTCGAAAAAGAAATCCCCGGTATCGGAAGTTTTGAGAGGGAAAAGTGATGTGGGAAGAAGAGAAAAGCAATATAAATATATATAGATAAATATCGCAAAAGTCTGGATTCTTTAGATATTTATAAAAACATCCACTTCATGTTGAATTGCAAGAAAACCAAGATTTATGCTCTCTTAACCATGTCCAACAAAACTAACATTTATGGTTAATAGATTTTAGGTGAGAAAGAATTGGCGGGTAAACTTGGTGCAGCTTTGTTATGTGTATACAAATTGAAAATTCTTTTTTGTGTGTAATTCTTCAAGCTCATCATCTTGATTGATCAAGAGGAATCAGTAAATATGCTTATATTATACACACATATTTAACAGATCTCCAGCTCCGAAACAGTAGGAATAAAATTTGTTTACATCCGCTTTCTCTCCCTCAAAGGAAGAGGAATATTTTAAAATGGAAAGCAATAAATATTTACACAAGATACAAATCCACAACTTGCACTGTTTAAGATAAGCTAAACAATTATATCTCAAACATCATATCGGGACTGTTCATAGGGAGGGTCGGTATTCACTCCAGGGGGTCAGCCCTGATGACGTCCGCCTCCCAACCCGGAATGCTTTGACATGTTGCATAAACAAAATCACAAAACAATTGAATAAAAAATTTATAATTTTTAAAAGAAATAAAAGTAGATATATAATACCTGGAAAAATGAGGGTGGAGGTTTTCTAGCCAAGTAATAGTGATCTGGTGTTTGGCCGAACTCATCCATAAGGATCGGCGGGTGTGGAGTTTCATCTTTTGTACTATCATAAGAACATGGTGCTGGAGATATTTCTTTAAAAGTGGGCGTTTTGAGGGATGATGATTCATATGAAAATGGTTTACCAACAGTAATTATTCGAGACATATCTACCAGCACTAGGGATCAATACTTCGATATCTTAATTCACAATAGCCCGTCGATCGCGGCGAGTGAAAGGATCAAAATTATTGTATAAACTTATTAAAAGTGTGACATTTTTTGGTAAAATATGGATTTGAAGATGTATAAGGAGTCTTTTAGAATGCTCAGAAAGCGGTTAAACTTTCAACCAGCATAATGAAATGCAGATGTTTAAGGATATATAACAACCATTCTCACAGAAAAGCTCCCACGACTACTGATCACAGTGGCGGCCAGAGAGAGAGTTAGGCTTCAGCACATCCGTGACAGATCTCGCATCTCCCGTTAGGAACAGGAAGGGAGGGGGGGAGGCAACAACAATAGGCGGTCAGGCAGTTTCCTTGACGGATGGTTAGACTCTATGGCAAACCTCCCTTTCTCGCAACCAATGAAATGTGTGCATTTTTTCCCCTCTTCTGTCAGTTCGCGCCAAGAAAATGTTTCGCCAAAGAGTAGAAAGGAAGCTCACGCAGTGAATTTTCGTTTTAAATATTCCTTTTCAGATATGTTCGTCATCAATGGCAAAAAAATAAATATTTTTCATTTGAGGAAACATGCGTATCTGAGTGTCATGATTCAGTTGGCAATTTTTAAATAATAATCATTGTTTCAGTTATTTTAATTAATTAACTCATTGAAAAATTCTCTCTCCTGCATCTCCTTTTCATGATTTCGAACGGTTTAGCTTAAATCGCTATTAAACAAAGATTAATTTAACTTTGGATTAAAGATAAAGCTGCTTAACCAAAAGATTGAAAATGGACGAATTTTAAAAGTGCAATAACAATGCAACTATTCATACTTCCCTACTTAAACAACAACTAATTTATGAAATCTTTTAAGTTCTTATTTCAAAGGCATGCAATAAAGATTAAATCTTAGTCGGCAAATAACCTAGTCAGTATTGACTGAAAAAAATCCATCGTTGCATTTCATATCTAGTTTCTGTAAGACTTAATAACTGTTTTTTTTTTGTTTTTTTTTTTTTTACTTTTTATAAATTCTGAAGAAAGAGGAACAAGAATTGGCAGGTCACAATCATTTGTCGGTCAGAAAGCAGGACAAAAAAACTCATGTAATTTGTCATTTTATTTTATACTAGCCTACTTGCTTGCCCAGCTTATTAGTCACAATGATTCTGTTATATCGATATATTGATATATCGATATTCTATTATATCAATGAAATTTGAAAGTTGTCATTTTTGCATTTTATATAAATAATTTGGAAATAAAACGATCGGATGAAATCATTTCTAAATAAAGTTTTCAAACATGATAAATGTAATTTTTCAAAAAATGATTTGTAAAACTGAAGGTTTCAACAAGTGACTACTTTAAACCAAGTAAAATATTGAAAATCATGCATTTTTAGATGAAACAATAAGTTCCAAATTCCAAAATGAAAATAAAATGCATCCACAATTAGACAGTAAAGATAGACCACTCTAATCGCATCAATTTTTTCATATTTTATCATTAGGTAAATAAATCTATTGTTGATAGAACTGTTAATAAATACAGTACCCGCTGTCAGATCTCCAAATGTTAGTTTTAACTTCGTTTTGCTCAGTTTGAAATGTATTTTAATTTCAAGTAAGCATGTCATAAAATAAAAATAATGTGGTATTATTTGAAATAAAAATAATACGAGATAATATTTGATTGAAAAATAATCATGCACAATCAGAGTACATTTATCTGAGCCAAAAAAATGACATAAACGCTTTTTTAATATCATTATTTCCTAAGTTCTGTTCGTGATATTCTAATAGAGTTTGTTGGCAGTTTTGTTCGGCTTACAATTAAATTGGTCTAAAAATTTGATCAATTTCATAAAAAGTGACATGGCATTAAATCAATTGATATCAAAAGAAAGGTTTTTTTTTCGCATTTTAAAATACTTTAAAAAGTATTTTTACGCACAGAATACATTTAAAACGAATAAAAATATTTTAAAGTTTTTTTAACAAGTTAACCCTTTTGTCGAACATAATTCATTAAAATATTGAAATAACATTAAAACAAAAAAAAAAAAAAACTTGTAGAGGAACACGAACATTCTCGAAAGTTCGGCGCTGTTGTTTTCTGTTCGTCTGTCCCTTCCCTCAGAAAGGAACGTAATATAGTCTCTTAAAGCGGCAGCATTGATCGCAAATCGTGATAATTAAAAAATTCATAAAAATTAGATCAATATTTAAACTAATATCACTGGAAAGATAATTATTTACATTTTAAATGGTGTAAAAATCATTTTGTACAGATTTTTTTTTTCTTCTTTTTGCCAGTTTTTGACGAAATAGTGTCAAAAAAGCTGAAATGTGACTTAATTTTTAAATAATTTTTAGCTAAAATGTGACTTAATTTTTAAATAATAAAAAATTTGGAAAAATTTATTGTTAGTTGTACATGTTCAGCATTCAAAGTATTGCGTCAAATTTCGCAGTTCTGGATTCAATGGTGTGTTTTGGAAATCGTCAACAGACTGACAGAGAGACATTCATATTTATTAGTACAGGGATAATGTTTAAACAAAGCAGCCACATAAGTTGCGAATGTCTATGTACCTAACCAACACAAATACGTGAGGAAAATGCAGAAAATGATATATAATGAAAAGTCTTCATACGAGATCAAAAGAAAAGTGATGTCAACATTTGAGAGTTGGTTAATTCTTCTTTCGTGCAGTGCGTTTAGTTCACATATACAAGTAGTACATTAGTTTAGTTCACATATCTAATTAAGAAATTTTTCAATTTGAAAAGTAAAAATTTGATATTTATTATTTTAAATTCTTGAACGTATAAAGATCGGGACAAGATAATATTCATAAAATGGATTTCATATATTTAGATATTATACAGAATTTTTATGATTAATCAGCACGACGTAAAATTCTAGTACTAAAAATAGCTTAGACTGATTAAAAAAATTTTTTCTCTGCAATATTTTTCCCCTTATTAACAAGAAAGAAACCTTTACTAATCCTCAACCGTAAAAAACTTACTAATGAAATATTAAAATTAATGCATTTATGTTATTCAACCTTATGAACACCTTGAACAGATTTCAATAGGTCTTTATGATATTCTTTCGTACTAAATAAAAAATTAATAACAGATTATTCGTGTTATAATTACAAATTATCCTTGTTGCTACTTTATTAGTAGTCTAAAAAATAGCACTAAAATGTTACTAACGTACTTAAAAATTAACCACAAATAACGAAAAACGGAGGGGCTACATGATTGTTCCTTATGTAATTCTGATCTCAAATGCATAGAAACTCTGCAACTGAAATGCAATACTCGTTTCTTATTACGAAAAAAGTTAAATAAATTTATTTTTAAAAATATTCTTATAAAAATTATTAATTTGATAATTACATTAAACCAATTCACTTAATACATTAATTTCGAATCTTTTAAATTCTAGATTCTGAAAAAAAAAAAAAAAACTCGTGTAAAGAACCAGAAAGCAATCTTGTGCTTATTAATGAAACTCTTATAAACATTGCGCCACGTCTTTATCTCATGAATTAGAAATTGCTTTTAATGAAGCGGAGAAGGGAATGGAGGTTTTGTTTATATGCTTTCAAGTCCAAAATTCATTGCGCTTTTGTTATCCATACAGTGTAGATTTTTAAAAGGTTTTTCTGGAAAACATTCAAGTAAATATCATGCGCCCTCTTTCATGGCCCCTGTGCAGTTACTTTTAGACCACTTATATTTAATATTTGTCTAATGCTATATCATCACAGTTGTTCTAGTCAAGGGCCCTGTTATAATGTACTTCTACACATATCTAATTATAGAACACACAAAAAATAGGAAAGTATATTTTTTCTCAATGGATTTTACATTTTCAAGAATGTGCATTCAGAAAGACTTTGTTCAGGTTATTAGAGTTTTAGGGACATTAGAAATATGCTTCTACATATTTTTTGAAATGAAATTATATAAAAAAACTAATAATTATAAGGGGGGGAAAAATAATTTAGAACTCAGTTATAATCTTTATACCTAGCTATGATAGACAGGTTTGTCTATCATAGCTAGGATCTAAACAGATTAATCGACTCATTAGAAAAATTATTCATTTATTCATAACACGGCGGACACTGGAGCAGGGTTTGGCAGTTTGAAACCATGATCAGAGAATAACTCAAATCGATATCCAACTCTTCCAAACTTCACACTGCACAAAAATGAAAACATTTCACTGACGACAACAGATTCAACGTGTATAACCTAAGTAAACATCCATTACCCAATTGCAATTCTCCAATCTTGAAACTTAGACAACAGCGAGTCATAGCGATTTTTTTTTTCAGTTTTATTTGTTTACTTAAAGTATTTAACTTTTACTTATTAATTAATTGATATACCTGGCATTGCTTAAGATTAAAATCCTTTAAAGGATAACCTTTTTAACGTAGAAATTATTTTTGTATAAAATATTATAATAAGTAAAACTCTTTTCCAGACATGCATTGAAATAAAAACGAAATTTAAGAAGTGGTGGTAGAATAATTTAAACTCTTAAAGTTGCCCAGCAAAGAAGTACCTACAAATTTTCTTATTTCAGAGTCATTTATATTAATTTTCTAAAAATTTAATAACAATTGACAGAAAAATCATTCAAAAATGATATTAGTATCATTGAAAAGGTAAAATTTCCAATATCATGATAATGTAAATTTTTTTGAGGAGTAATTTCCTTCGAAGTTTCTATGGAATAAAGGTAGCATTTGTCGACAAGGCCTTTACTGTTCTTTTTTACTTTTCTTGCTTCCGTTTAAACGATTTGACTTACGCTTGTCTACATTAAAACGTATGAAAAGGTATAAATTAAAATAAAACAAAATTTTAAAAATATACTGATAGAGAGTAGTTTAAAGTTAACATTAATTTTAATGCCTTTAAATAAATAACAAATAAAAGAAAGATTGTGCACAAATGAAACTGATATTATTGAGATGATAAAATTTTGAATTTTAAGATGGTTATAAAATATTTCTTGCAAGATTATATATTACTGCGTTACAACAGAAAAGCGGCAAAATGTTGTTTAAATTATAATTAATTGAGTATTTAATTTGCTTTTGCATTTAGGAAAGTTGATAGTATCCTTTCTCTTGTCTTAAAGAATAGGTGTGCTAAGTTCGGTTGAAATAAGCCCAGTCGTTTAGGAGGATATATGGAATATACATGTATACATAGCCACAACAACTATTATTTATATAAAAATTTCGGTCTAATCTGTTAGAGAGCAGCAACCTCAAATTTGAATTTGGTATAGAAGATAAAGACAACTTCTTATACAGTAATTTCTGCCGTTTTCGTAAATATGTAAATTTTGTCAAATTCAAGTTTGGATACTGATTTTAAATCATGATTTTCATATTATCTCTATTTATACACCTGTTACATAAAGGCTTCTGTCTGGAAGTCGCAACTAATATGGAAATATTCACATTTTTTTTTATTTATCATTTTAACACTTGGTTCTTTCTAATGAATATATGAATATAAAGATGCTACTCTGCCCAGTTATTTCACTAAGTTTCTTGAATAAATTATACTTCATGTCCAGTTTCTCATTCGTATATTTATTACTTAATGCAAATATATGTTTAATAACCGCCCTTCACTAAACAAAAAATTAGGAAAAACAGTTTATAGAATATTTATTATCTTACCATTATTTACTTTAAGTAAAATATTCTACTGCTTTTAAAAAAATAATAATAATAATTTTCTTTTTCTATCCATTTAATACATCTTCATTAAATCTGGGAAGAGCAATAAGTTATTCAATCAAAATTTTCCTTAATTTATTTTGGGATCACTAATTCGTTCTTTTTTTGTTATGCATTTTGCAAATATCTTTCTTGTAACATCTAACCAGAATTTGCTTTTTTATTTTTTAAGTTGAATTTTTATTACTGCTTATTTGATATAGTTTAGTTTAGTTATATTAACGCCCCGTTTTAAAGCAACACTAGGGTTATTTTGGGACCTGACCTCGTAATTTTGAACTGCGGTCAGATGCCGAGGACGACACCTGAGCCGGCACCCCCTCTCTAAACTTCCACACCACAACATTGGGAGGGCGTTTTGTCCCGACGGATTTTGCGTGCACCAGGCCCGTTTACACCACGGTTCTCCGGTGGAATCGGGCTTCAAATCTGAAGCCTTCCGGATTCATGCATTCCTAAGACGAGACCGGACCACCAGGCCACCGCGGCCAAAGTGCGTATTTAAAAGAAATTATTTGTTTGAATTTCGAACAATAAATTTTTTGGGATCTTTTTTAAAGGTAAATAGACAATGACTGCGTGGAAATCAGGGTCTAAAGTTTTTTATCAAGTCCTCTACTCAAGCATCATTTTAGGAAGTTCTATAATTATTTAACGATGGTTTGTTATTAAACTATATTTTCATAAATACAATTTCTAAAAAGGTTTAAGCACTCCTTTTGTAATACAATATATAAAGCAGAAGAGTCATATAAATGTTTCTGTAATTCGTGAGTATTTTATCTCATATATAGCTTTTATAAGTCTAAAAATGAGGAAAATATTGCATGGCATAATGGCATAAATATTGCAATGAAACAATGAATGCATTTTTAGTAAAAAGAGATTGCTGAGGTTGAATTTCCAGGAAGATGAAAATTTAGTTAGGCTTGCTCAATTCTATCTTAAACAAAAATAATTGGAACAATGTTTATCCAACTGAACAGAAACAAAGCGTTAACCAGTTACTTTAAATTTAGATGAATAATTTTTTGTGCATATTTATATATTATTTTATTGCAAAATATTTATTTAAAATATAAGATTTAAAATATAAGATTGATTTATTTAAAATATAAGATTGAACTTGAATTAAAACTTAATTGTAACTTAAGAAATTGTGCTTATGAAAAGGATGTTACAATTTTTAAAGTATTAAAATTAAATGAATACTAGATAGAGGACACAATGAAATTTTCTATGCATAAATTGGTTAATTTCTGTGCGCTTATTCTATGAAAATTTTTGGAAATTACCCAAAGTTATGACAGCCTTCAAAATTAATTAATTTGATTTATTTATTTAATTTTTTCAGAATTGCTTTAAAATATCAAATACCAGAATTTACCTGCTTTCGTAAAGTAAACCCCTAGCAAATGCGCCTGTTCCAAAATAACCCGAATTGTGTTTATGAAAGTGGATACTATTTTTAAGGTATTAAAGTTGAATGGAATATTAAGGTTTTAAAAAAATGGTGGCGAACATAAGTAAATCAGAATTAAATTTTATTTTACCATCAAATGTTGCCAAATAAGAAGTACATGAAAATTGTCTAAAACGGTATTTTTTAAGAATTCAAATCGAATTTTTCTTTAATACCTAAACTTATTTTTATTTTCATATCATAAATGCATAGTATATAATATTTTTAAAATGTGTTTTCGAAAAAATATATTCTGAAAAATATTTATTGAAAAAGGGATTCTGAGCAGTAGAATTTTCTTTTGGATTAATTTAAATTAATTGAAATTTAAATTAGGTAATTAAAATTGATGCCACTGTCGTACAGCTTAAATATATTAATAGAAATGCGGATATATTCCCTCATATATATACATAAATTTCTGTTTATATGTCCATAAACACATGTGAGTAATATAAGGAAATTAAATTTTCAGCGAACTTTACAGAAGTATTGGAAAATTAAACAATCCCAATGCATTTTTATGAATAAGAATTAAGAATTTTCAATAGCATAGACTAAAACAGACAGGCAGGATATTCAATTATCAAGTGAATTGAATTTACGATGCGAAAATTTTTTGGTTGTTTCATAATGGTGGGAAACGAATGATTCAGACAAGAGCAGAGTCCAATTTTTGCATTTTCGTCTGCTTTCATAAATAGATGAATGAGTTCAGATAGGATCAAAGGCCGTTTCCCAGCGAAGATTCATGAACAGAAAAAGATTAGGTACACAGACAGGATTCTAGAACTATGACCAGCCAAAATATATTACAGTACTTTGATCAAAACAATTTTTTATAGATATGTAGGTAACACATAAACAATTGTATTAAACTGAATGAGATATTGATTTAAATCATATTTATTAAAAACTGCGAAAAACGGAAGGATTGAATTTTCAAAGAAAATACTCTGAAAATGGATTATGTTTTATTGAAATGCATAACAACGATATCTTGAATATCAAATAAATTTATTTTAATAGTTTTTAATAATTCTTTAAAAAAAGAAGTTTAAATCCAATCGTATTTTGAGAAAATGAAATTAATTTAATTTTGTTTAAAAAATATCTCTACTCCATTCAAGTAATCATGTGATCGGCGAAAAATATGAGATCATATTGCCATACTTAATGAATCTAGGAGTAAAATTGGGGTATATGTAAAAAAATAAAATAAGGAAATAGGAATAAAATTGTTTAAACTTCCAAAAATGATTTATTTAACTAAAATCAGAGGATGCATTCATTAAAATCAGGGAAATTTTAATTTTTTATGCATATCCCCCTCTCCAATATATATATATATATATATAATAGATTTATAAAATATCTTAAGCTTTGCACAGAAAACTGAAAAACATATGTTGGTTATGCAAACTGATTCGTTCTAAAAATATGAAACAATTTCGAATTATTCTGTAAGCTGTATTGAAGATTAATTTATGATCTTTAATGAAGTTGAAATTATTAATACATTTCACATAATAATTTGATGAATGATGTAATGAGTTTAATTCATTTTAGTGCAGAATTTCATGAATAGACCAATTCCTAAAGCAGTTTTAGGCAGAGATCTGGAAAAGATATGAAAAGCCTTCGTGTTTTCAAATTCTAAAAAACAAGAAGAAGCGCTTAGTTTCTAAATGTCAAATATTACCGTAAATGGTGACGTTTATTATTATATTTAAATAAGATTTAATCATTCAGTAAAAAAAAAAAAGAAACACAATGTACGTCCAGTTATGTAAATGAGAGAAAGAAAAAGATAACAGAAAATTGTTACTTAAATCTGTTGCTGAACTCTTCTGTTAATTACAGTAACAACATGAAAAAAAGTTTGATTTCAAGCTCTTTTTTATATACTCATTTAATTAAGTTATTAAAAGGAAATGAAATTGAATAAAATTTTCAAGACATTTGATTAAAATAAAAAAATCTATGCCAAATTCTAGTTGTTTGCAGTGCTACTAAGCTCATTTTTTTCAGGTTGTTCTAACAGCTGTGTAAGTTGTTTCACCAAACAACAGATGGAATAAAATAATACTAGAAAATTTATTTTTGCTTGAAGAATTTCATATTGCAATTTAGTTTTTCATTTCCTTTAATTTAAAATTCTATCAAGAATACTTTCCTTGTCCTATATTCTCAGTGAACCCATTTTCCTTTCAAATTCCATTTCACATTTTAATCCAACGGGTAATTAAAATTAAGAATTTCGTATTTTAACTCGCATGCTGAGCTATTTTAAAAACGTCTCCATTTTATCCCGAATTTTTTACTAATGTCGATGAAGGACTTATTTAGAAGATAAGTGAAACTTAATAGTCTTGCAAGATGAAAAAATGATTTAGGAAAAATTATTTTCATTTATATGCATATACAATTAATTAAAATGTACTTATTCCTAGAATAAATTCTGTAATCTTTCCTAAACTTTTCTTTTGTATAGAAGCTTGCTTCGTTATTTGCGAAAATTATTAATAGAATGCCGAACCTTATTTCTATTGTTTACAATTCCACTCTACCATTGGGGGGGGGGGGAACATTAAAAGTGAAACTGCATAAAGCTTTTATAATTTCATCGTTTCTGCTATGTTTATATGAAAATATTTCTTTCTGTATGTGTATCTAGATAGATTAAATTGAATTGTTCTTAACAAACAATGCAATGATCATTTTAGCTTTAAAAAATGTGTCCTTCGGCAAATTAAGGATGAGGCAATTGAAACTTTTAAATTAAACGTTGAATATAACTTACTGTAATTTGTTTTCAAAAAATTATATTACTTCCACAATATTTGAAGTATTTAAGTTTAAAATAGTTTACATTCAAAAGGTTTGTTTTAAAACATATAGTTCAGGAAACATTAAATCAAAACATTTATTCTTTAATCACAAGGATTAAATTGCATTGCTTTCAATCAGTGTTATTGCCTCAACTTTTTAACAAAAAAAAAATGCGTTTTATTTCTTAATTTTGAGTTTAAACGTTATTTTCATGCTTTTATGAAGTTTAGAGAAATTGCAGGAATAAAACGATTAAAGGAGCATCTTCATATATCCGTCTGTTATTTTTCATTTGTCTATTAATCTCTAATATTTCTTTTGAAACGTTTACGTTTACGATACGTTTGTAAGTAAAAATAACATTGATATGGACAAGTCAATAGAAATTACATATTTCTTCCATTCTTAAAAGTAAACAGCTTCAGATAAGCCATTAATTATTTTTGAGTTTAAGACCAGTAATAATGTTGAAGCAATTCAAAATTTAACTACTAAGAAAAATATTTGAATTAAAACGATAAAAAATTTTGATCCTGAGAGTCATTTATTTCATATTAATTTTGAAACTGAAAATAGCTTTTTGAAATAATTGATGTTATTTCACTGATAAATGATTTTTTTAAGTCGCTCGATGCAGTTTCTTCCGCTTTGGTTTAACCTGTTTTTTTTTTTTTTACAGTTATTAAATTAGATAAATCTAATTTGTTTTCCCAGTTGTAGTTGTTAATTTTTTTTCGACCGCTTCTAAAATTACAGCCTGGAAGAAAAATTTGGAATATCATTTACATTTGTCAAAAAAGGTTAATTATCGTCTAGAAATGTTGAGATTAAAAAATATTCAATGTCAAATTTTTAATCAAATTTTTACCAACAGTGCGCAAAATATTTTATTGTAACTTGGAAGAAATAATAATATTTAAAAATGCATTTTTTAAGTGTAAAAATTCTTAAATCTTTAAATGGATGAAAAATATGAAAAACTTATAGCTGTGTAATCCATAATTTTCTATAGGAAATCAGGAAATGTACCTTTTCGGAATAAAAAGAAATATTGAATTAAATTCCACTATAAACATTATTATTCGTCGTTAAAGAACATTTGTCATGATTAAATTTAATGTTCTTTATTTAAACAGCTCTCTGAAATTAAAGTGATGATGAAATTAAAGTAATAGATGTTAACTTTTTAAAAAAGAAATAAAAAAATACGTCTTAAATTAAGAAAAAAAAAATTGTTTAAACTGACCCTCTGATAAACATAAAAAAAGCACGATAAAGTTAAGTATGCCATAATTAAACTTAACGGACCACCTTTTACTGCAACATTTGATACATAAACGAAGACCAACACGTGTTCTTTAGTTAAGTAGCAGTTTAATTTACAGCTCTATTTAATCACTCTGTCTCTTGAAATTTCGAAAGACGAGGAAACAGTTATCTTTATCGAACACGGAAATACAAGAAAGAAATCTTAAGTGTTGACGACGTATGGCAAAAAACATTCGGTTGGGTCGTCTGCATAAAAATTACCTTTAAATGTTTTTAGTCTTAGTTAAAGAAAAAGAATTTTCTATTACCGACAAAGCTACAAGTTATTCGTTTACGAGATGTCTCTCACATGGAGGCCTTTATCAGTGATTTATTATCATATCAATATTAATTTGCTTTTAGTTTCTGAGAATTATATCTGATATAAAAATTATTTCCTCGAATTTCCTTTAAGATCAGACGTTTCTTCGTGCGCGCGCGCGAGAGAGAGAAATGCCGCTTAATGTATCATTTCAGGACTTAACATTTTTGATTATAATAACAGATTGATAACAACAGCCGTATTGGGTAATATCAACTATTATTTTTATCACATCAAGGGAAAGAAAAGGAAAAAAAAAAAACATTTATCCCATGGCTATTTCTAATTTATTTCAAAAACAATTATTAAAGACATTTTAATCGTTGCACTTCGACAATTACTTCTTGACAATGCATTTTCATATTGTTGGTGTCTGTACTGTTTTTTTTTTTAAAAAAATGTTGAATAATGCTGTAAGTTGGATTACAAATTATCAAATATTTGACTCGTTTCGGTGTTTTTTGGAGGGATTTCTTGACAACAATCGTTCCTGTAGAAATCATCAACGTTTACTGCTTGCCCTTACTCTTAAAAAGCTTACGATTTCAATACAAGATTCAGCTATGAAATTTTCAACTGAGCCTCAACATTGAATTGATTCACTTTAGCTAAACTTTCATATCTGTTACAAATTTCCATTTTATTTTTCAACACTCAAATCAGTTCTTTGTTATATCCAGTTTTCTTTCATAATACAATCTTGGGGCGACAATGGAAGATTCAAAAGATTTAAGCCAAACTTGGCAGCGTAGCTGTCCGTTGAAACTAATCCAGACCATTCCAGCTCAGACAAAAGAATGTGAATCCCATCCCACGGGGAAAATACCCCTTCCAGATATTCCCATATAAGTGGAGCAAGAAATTCCAAGAATGTCAGTCATTAACTCTGGTTGAAAATGAAGCATAATTCTGTACTTCAAAACTGAAAACATTAAACAATACAGTGATCACACTAAATGAATATACATTTGAATACATCAGTTCGGGACAAGAGAATTTCGATAGCATAAAGTGAATGATAGCATTTGCCGCTATCAAATTAAACGGTGTCAATTATATATTTTTTTCTTGTTTGTTTAAATGTTTAGTCATAATTTCATTTTACATCGAAATTTCAGTTTTAAGTCACGTATTTTTAAATTCTAATCTCAGATTTATAAAGCACTACCATTAGTAAACAAGACCAAATTTCTTTAATCCATTATTCAGAATTTGTAACTTAGTTGCTGAGTTGCCTTTAGTGAAAATTTTGATAATTTTTTATATTCCATATTCTAAATATCTGAACAGTTTTCTTTTTAAAACCATTTTAATTATGCTTCTACGTTTGTCTTTATATTTGCATAATTCATCGTTTTAATGCTATTTTACATATTTTAATATTATTTTCGCAAATCCTAAATTTTAATAAAATTTTTCTTAGTGAAAACTTCATAAATTGCAATCTAATGCATATTTTTGTTCCCATTTGGTATAATAGCTTCTCTACAAAATCCGCAGTTTCTGAACTATAGAATAATTCGTTTAAAAGGTTTTTAATTTTTTTTAATGCTCGATAATGCGAAACAAATTGAAAATTTCGTGTTATTTATCACTCGAACTAAGTATTTAAAGATTGTATAAAAATTCAGGTTATTTATTTATTTATTTATTTTGGTTCGGGAACTAAGTAATATATTTCGGAAGTCATCTGCAAAATTTTGAACCAGTAATTTGATAAATTTCTGAGTTAAAAGGTTTTTTTTTTTTTTTTTTTTTTTTTTTTTTTTTTTTGCTTTATACCACTTTTTAACTGAAAAAAAAAAAAAAACTATTTCTTTCAACTTTTAAAATGCTCTTAACGGATGTACCGTTATTTCATAGGTGCTTTTTTAATCTATTTTATGCAAAGATTCAAAAATATATTCTATGATATTTTTCAAAAAAATCATCCTGAACATAGTCACATACCTTAATACTCGAAATTTTATCAGAGTCAGTAAAATGTGACTTACAAATGCACATCTTCGTAAAAACTCTATTTTAGGCTGTTTTCAAAACGTCCCTTTTTATTATTATAATTATTGACTGTATAAACATACATGATTGGTGTCAATTATAAAATTATATGACTTATCTTTTAATTAATACAAGTCTTAATTATTATAAACTTGAGAGTAATTTGAAAATACGAAATAGATTCAAAATCGATACTCGAAATTCCTTTAAGGTTGATGAAAAGTTACTTATGCATGTAACACCTACGAACAAAACCCATTTTGCTATGTTTTCAAAACGTGCAACCGATCCTTTATAAAAGTCAAAACGATAAGCAAAGCGGGGTCCTTTTACAGCCCTTTAAATCTTACGGAGATGGGACAGCGTATTGAAAAACGTAACTGGAGTTCTTCGAAGCAAAAGAATTCGCTTTGTTCGCGTCCTACCCTACGTTGTGTTAGTTGAAAGAACAGGAAAGGAACCTGTACAACCAGGGGATAGTTGCTATAAGGGGAGGCCAAGGTTATTAAGAACGGGGGACGCGCATTCCTTTACAGGTGGCCTAAAATTCGATGCCCAGCGGCAGTGGAATTTGCGTTACAGAGCAGTAATTTTCGCTTCTGTATCCTGTTTCTGATACTCACAAATCTAAAAATGGAGAAATGGATTGATAGAAAATAGAGTGATTTGAATTCGTAGAGAATGTGTGAATCGAGAGGGCGAACTGACGGAAAGAAACAACTTAAACCATTATAAAAAGTCATAAATTAAATGAGACTGGAAATGTGAGAAATCATAAAATGTAATCAAAATTAGAAATGCCATTAATACACTTCCATTCGTTTTCAAACTAGATGGAAAGAAAAGTATTATTTTAAATGTATTATTATTATTATTTATGTAGATTTGGAGATGCGGAATAAGTTTATAAAATTCTTTAGATCGAAAATATGTGAAACTATCAATGTTCCACGGATTTGACGAGTTCCATAATTTAAAACTAAATATGGCCATTGTAGAAAATATCAAGATTTTTTTTTAAGTAATTCCATTAGTATAATTAAAATCAAAAGTGATTTCTAATGTTTATAATTTAAAAGCCGTTGTTTTAACTTATCAGTGCTATAATTTGATACTGAAAATACGAGTTAGGCTTGATTTACAATCCAATACAATACCGAAGTAAAATTATCTTGAAGTTTTTTTAATTTATAGTAAAAAAACTTCAAGGACAACTGGAGCATTTCATTTGTCCTTCAGCATTTCATTAGTAAAATTTTTCATAGAATTTTTTGTTCCGAAATCTATTTGAAATATGTTTTTAAACACCTTTTCAAATATGTATGAAGGTAATTTTTTTTTTTTTTTTTTCAAAAGGGGCGCGATGATCTTATAGTAAGGTTTTGATTTCGGAACTGGTAGGTTCCACTTTACTGAGTGGCACATACAACCTGACTTCGAAGATCAAACGTCCTACCGTTGCTGAGCGCAGAAGTTTGGAGATGGTGTCCTCACATTTTGAAGTTGGTTCAAAATTAACATCACCCAAAATAATCATTGCATTGTTTCAAAAGGGGCGTAATTACAACTAATGCAATCGAACCTAATCTTTTTTTCATGAAGTGGATTAAAAGATACGCTTCCTTTTGAAAAAAATATATCTCATTGATAGATTTGCATGTTTGTGTGTGTGCGAACATGCACTATATATAGCAATAAATATTTCCTGTAGTTGAACGGAAGAAAACATACCTTCAAATTATCTTATTTTTATTTTTTTTTTCAAATTGAGCAGCCATAAATCTTTTAAAAAATGAATGCATATGATTCCACTGTAAGTTCTGCTTCAAAATTTATAATGTCCAAAAAATAAAGATATATTTGTTTCCCTCCTTCCATCATTTTGCGACATATGAATTGTTTTGATTGAATCTTGAAACTTAATAATTGCTAAATTTAGCAATTGCTTTTTTATTTTTCAAATATCTAATCAAAAAAGCATTTTTATTTTCTTTAAGTTTGATCTAATATAAAATATTTACTTGAGAATTTGCTTTCAGCTTCCTTCATTTCTATGAAATAAAGCGATAATTGATAATATAAAAAAGTTGATAAACATTCTTTGCACTAGCGTAAATATTTTCTCAAGGATGCTTACTGGTTTATCAAATTAAAAACCTTTTTCCTCTTTTAGTATTAAACACACCTACAAGTTTCTTGAAAGTAATTGTAAATAAATAATAGAAAGATAATGAAATAAAAAAATTTAGTAATGGGTTAAAATGAAAATAAAGTTTTCGAAGTGTAAAAGAATCATGATATAATATCGCTTATTTTGAAGTGGTGTTTTAGAAAGCACTTTATCTTTGGAAAATTTTTCTCGCACAATTGACCTAAATATGTGGACGGTTTTTATTAGACATTGATTTTGTTTATTTTATAAAATAACGAACACGTGCACATACTATCATGAAAGACTAAAGACTATTCATGAGTTTTCGGAAAACGTAATTCATGAATTATCAGTTCAATATCTTGAAAAAAAAAATTGACTCTATCATTAAACCGAGTGTTGCTGTTATCAGCACCAGCAGTTATTTATATATTTTTTTTTTCTTTTATGTGATAGTTGAAAGAACTTCAAACTTCGGATATTATTATAATCATTATATTTGCCGCGTGTGTTTCTTCTATACTTGTGAATATATTCAACTATCTAATTAGACCATATATTTAATTCTTACATGTTATTTATTGCTATAAATATGATACAATTTTCAACACCATATCCCCCCCATCCCTAGCAAAACCTTGTGCTGCTGTTCAGGATAGGAATTTCGGTTATTACAGATGGTTTATACCATTATAAAGAAATTAAGAATTCAAACATTCTATGAAATACTGTAATAAGCATTTCATAAGCACATGGATTTCAATTGAGGATTTCCTTTCAATCTATATTTAAAATTTTCCTCTATATTTGTTTTCTGTTTTACAACATTATAGGCTACAGGCAAGAAGTCTTCTATGTAGGTGCATTTTAAAGAAATATTCTAAATCATTTTATGCCAGAATGTCCTTGAATGTTTTTAAGGGACCGGAAAAATACCTTATGGACGCGAAATTGAATCTTTTCTCAAAGCTGTTTGTCTTTTAAAGAATATCTCTATGCATATAAATTGAGTTAAAATAACATTGCAACGGACATCAAAGAATCAAAACAGCGATAAAACATCATTGTACCCAAATAGTTTTGATAATTACCTACAGCTGGCCCTGATATTGCTTTTGGTCGCAAAGTACGTGACTGCATTATGAAACTGAACTTTTTGGAAGTCGCATGGCTGGCAGAACAAATTCACTACAATACGAGATCTATTTCTGCTCCAACGTTTAGTTGTTGATACAGATGGCACATTATGCAACTACGACATAGCTGTTGATGTAAATAAACATCGTAGAGATGCCGTGCTAACTGGCAGGGTCGGATTAAACCTTGTTGGAGCCTTGATGCAATGCAACTGATGAAGACCACCTACCCCCTCTCAAACTTCCTGAGCCTTTTTAATTGACTTTAATATGTATATAAGCATTTCTCAAGTACAAAATATTGTGAAAAATTAAAATGGCAAGCATTCAATTACGGGTCATCTTTAAAAAAAATGATACCGCTATCTCACGTTGGGAAAAAAAAAATTGCTTAATTTTAAAAGAAATTTTGCACAAAATGGTTTTAAAAAAATTACATCGTTTATTAACAGCATCTAAATAATTTAATGCAAAATTTACCTGAGTTGTTATTTTGTGAGTTATTCAATCAGCTACACACACACACACAAAAAAAAAATCAAAATAAATAAATGAAAGATCTCGCTGATTTGTAAGAAATTCTTTAAACGTGAAAAAAATGTAAGAACAATGACTCGAAATTTAAAAGATAGTTAATTATAATTTGAATAAGTGTAGGTTGACGGCTCTCGTAAATTAAATAAAAGCACGAAATTAAATCACTCTGAAAATAATTTTTTTAAAAAATCTCAGGGCTTTCTAATGTTGATGAGCCCCCAGGCAGTTGCCTACTTTGCATGTTTGACAATCTGGCCTTGTTAATTTATTGCTCGTTTTCCGGTGTTCGGTGAAACTTAGTTTGCGATAATTTTCCTATTTTATAATGGCACCCAGTTGTTTCTCAAAAAACTATATTTGCAATTATTGAATCAAAACTTTGATACGTCACTTTATTTTAATCTAGTTAGTATGACGTTCGAAAAGAAAAAGCATACATCTTGCTATAAAGGTCATTAACTAATGCCAAGTATTGAAAAAAATTGTCACCTTTATAAAACATATATAGCTACAGAAAATGGAACGCATATAATTTAAATACAGGATTAATTTATAATTTTAATTTAGTCGAATAGAACCTTGCAGTCGAAATAACTAATATAAATTAGTTTGCAAGAAAAGTGACGAAGAAACTGTGTCGTAAAAAGCTGAGTTTGTGATGCTATTAAGAAGTCACTTCACAGTGATCGTTTGTAACTTCACTGTTACTTATTTGAAATGGATTGTGGTATCTGTTTATTATATAAATCTAAATAATTCAAATCATAGAATTGCATATTAAATTAAATCATCGGTCATGCCACAGATCACCTGAAAATTAGTTTTGGCACTCTTCAGTATCTTACCTCTGAGTACATTAAAGCTCATTTTTATTGTATCTCAACTCAATAAAATATTTTTAATTTGATTTAACACTTATGATGTACATATTATGAGCTACTTGTAATATTAATGTCCCAAATGTTGTTAAAGTTTGATTGCTTGGAAATGATTTTGTTGAAATAGTTATAAATAAAAGGCTTGATATTAATATTTCATAATGATTTATCATATAAGATTTGTAAAGTTTTTGTTTTCTTTTCATTCGTGAAGTATTCATTTTAAGCATATTGAATTAAATTTACTTTATAATCCATCATTTTTATACACTTACATGAATTTTATAGCTCTGGATTCTTTGGTTGATTCTAGTAAAAGCTTGTACTTCAAACTAAATGATTCAATATTTTATGATATATTATGGAATTACTTTACTTCATTCCTCAAGCAAGAAATAAATATAATTTGCAGTTCTAAGTTAAATTCATGCAACTGTTATAGTAGACATTATTAACTTATTTTTGAAAAGAGAAATTAGATGCATGAGTTTTAAAATTTGTTTTTCGAAATTAGTATCATCAAAGCGTAACATATGTATAGATTTTTTTAAAACTTATTAAAAAGGGAATTAAAAATATTTTAGCCAGAATGAAAAATTTTCAAGTCATTCTTTTCTTTTCTTTTTTTCTTTTCTTTTTTTAAAAATATTATTCGGATTAATCTAACATTTCAGGCAGCTGAATTCTTGATATCAAATATTTATATTTTTCAACCTTCAAGTTTAATTCAATTTTATGCTCCTTGGCAAGTAACGATTGCTAAAAATGCTAATGCACCATTTAACCTTTTATTTTATTTTGATTTTTATACCCCTGTTTTTATCTTTAAGTATTCTCTTATTTTTCTATGTATGCACTTAACTTATTATGATATTATTTATTGAGTTACACAGCTTTAAAAATAATGTTACAGTGTGTAGATTTTAGGCTAACGGCAAAGCTATCTCAACATAAGTTGGCCCAATTCAACTTTAGCATTGGCTTTAAAAGAAAGGAATTGTTAAAAATTTTATTTTTGCCAACAATGGCGAGTCACGCCAAATATGATAACCCTATTTAACACATGCATCTAAGCGCGCTTTTTTTCCCCACACAGATTGCGGTAACTTAGTTTCTAAATTCTTTGTATTATCTTTCTATTCTAATAGTCATCTTCGCGCTCAAACAAACTGGTTCTTACGTTACAGAACTTAAATCGTTTTACTGATCATAAATTTAATTGGAAGTTTTCGAACTATTTTGCTTCCTGAATCAAAACTTTTTGTTCGATAAGTAATGCTGCACTTCGATATCATCTAGCCATTCAACTAAAAAAACGATATCTGAGTAATCAGTGTCATTCGATCTCTAGATTTTCGAGAAGTACTCACACTGTAGCGTTTGTAAGGCAAATAATTACGATAGCTTTCAGCTGCTTCTACGCTGATATCGATAAAACTATCAATAGAAAATGATACATTTACCGACCTCGGCGAGAACGATTTTAACTGGGAGCTTCTTTTTGTGACGAATTGTCCATCGAAACTGTTATAGCAAATTACACAATCCACAACGTTCTGCTTACTCTTGAAAGTGTATCACAAAAATAAATAGTCTGGGTGAAATAGTTTTACCAAGAAAATTTTTATCCTGTTACCATTTATATAAATTAGCTACAAAACTTACCCTTAAACAAAGAAAAATTCATGTGTCGTTATCAATACACATTCAGATATTCATACACAAAATACAGCGTAAAAATTTTGATTTCTTTTAGTTGAAAACAATGTTATTCAAAAAAATTAATAAATTTAATTTTAATACTTTTTTTTTTTTTTTTGAAGAACAGAGGAACTTGGTGAGTTTGAAGTTGAAGAAAATATAATAAATTTTAGAATTTTCCCAGTATTCTAATCAAGAAAAAGTGCATTTAAAAACGAATACAGCAGGGGGGGAAATATTTCTTAAGCTAAAAATAGTAATAAAGTTTTATTTTTTTGTATGCTGCAAATTTAATAAATAAAACATAATTAATAAATAAACAGTCAATACTTTTGATAAATAAAGTGATAATAATTATAAATAAAATAATTTTTATAATTTTAAAAATAATCATTTTAATAAATAAACAATATAAAGCAATTTGAATGTAACAATCCTATAACATAGAACTTCAAAATAAATAGCCACTCGACCGGTACATCATAAAATAAAACAACATGTCTAACCCAATTACGAATGTGTTTATCTGCAAAAAGCAATTAAAAAATAAAGGCATTTTTTTCAATACTTAGCTTTAATTTCAAATAAATATAAGTAAATTAAAATTGTAAATGATATTTTATGCTAATGTGAAATTTAAAGAGCCAGAAGAAAAATTTGAAATATTGAATTAGAATTGGAAATCGATTCAACTGTATTGTCAACTAATTCCGACAAACAATTATCTTGAGATATCTGTTGCATTTCTTCAGAAGCATAAAATAAATTAAATATCAAAATTTTAGAATTTTGATTTAATTTTTTCGTCGTGCTTCTTACACTTATGTTAGAATAAAATTATGCGCTTTTTCAAGTATTCCCATCAATGAAGCGAGAATGAACATTTTTTATGCAAATGCTGTATTTCCTCGAAAAACTCAGTGACATCAAAGTTATTATAAGCAGTGCAATTAAGTGAAATAAATTATTTTTCATTCTTTTAATAATTTACAATAAACATCACTAAAGCCAACTACAAAACAATGCATTCTTTAAAAAATTTCCTTAATCAATGAAGTTAAAAAAAAAATTTTTTTTAATGACAATGTAGCAATTGAATACTAGAAAAGGAAACTCGTCTTTGGCTAAGTATTTGATGTTAACTAAAATTTATAAAATCTTTTCTACAAAACAACAGAGGATTTAAGCATTTGCAGATCTAGGCAGCTCATATTCTCCCTTCCCCTAATACTCGCTCTAAGTCATGATCTATTAGAGAGTCAATTTAGTTTCAGATTTCAACAAGTTTTTAACTTGTTAAGGATTTATTTTAGGCTAATATTTTTTTTTAAATTTATTAACTGTATGGATATATATTTGTTATTATTTATTTAACTCCCGACTTCTGGAATCTAAGTTTGTACGGTACAGTATCGAAACAGATTTCGGTCTCATAAATATTCTAATAACTAAGTGAACATAATGGGATGGGACACATCGGAATCGAACCAATTATACTTGATGAAGTGTTAATATTATCCTAATATTTTGTCATTCATAGAAATTGTATTTTTTACAAACTCATTTATTTGGCAACTTGGAAATAAAAATTTTTAATCTACCTACTTGCTCTCCTTTTTCTGTTATACGGCCCTAGATAGCTGCCTAGTCTGCCTAAATGGGAATTCCCCACTATATAAAACAGATAATTACCATTTATTTCTGTTTTATAAATGAAAGCAAAGAATTAAAAAATATAGAAATCCAGTTTAACAGAATATTTTTTAAATTATGAGCGACAATTTAGAACATATTTTCATCAAAGCATAATAAACTATTGGTAGTGTCAAATTTAAATTAGTCGCTGGTTTTTAATTATTTTTACTCCAAAATTATGATTGAGGGAGTATGCTGTCGCAACAACTTTTTAAATAGGCCTCTATAAAAGAGTATATACTTTTTAGATTTAATGGTATATTTAATAATTTTTATTGAATTAAAGGAAGTGATCAATTATTGCAAAGGCGATAAATAGTCATAAAACGTTTATTGAAATCATTATATTTTATTCTGAATTTAAAAAGTGCATTAAATTTAAGCAAAATTAAAATGTTACTTTTTATTTGATAAAACAATTCAGGTGATATTAAAGTTGATGTTCGAAAATCTTTCGCATTCTTCAGAAGTTCAGATGATTTCATTTTCTTTCTGGAGCTCTACGAGCTCACATTGTTTTGAAATAATGATAGCTGAAATATTTTCTATAAAAAAAATTATACAAACCAAAATGACAAAATAAATAAATCTTTTATTTATTTTATCACATTTTTCACTCAGAGCAAGTGCCTTGGACGCCAATATCAGGGTGCGCAAAATTGAAAAAAATATTAGTTGCATTTGAGTGAAAAAGTAATTGATTGCCACTGAATAAAATAAAATTTATTTATTTTGTCATTTTGGTTTGCATAATTTTTTACAGAAAATTTTATTTATATTTATTTTTATTTATTTAATACTTTTTATTATTTATTTATTTTCACTTTTCCTTATTCCCCGTTTCTATAAATTAAAATGATTTTTTTTCTCATTTTAATACTTTAATATATTCAGTTAATCTCGATATACCAAATATACAAATAATTATTTCAGATTCCTTTTCAAACTTCATTACTGATATTGACAATAGAGACACTACCGTTTGAATATATTTTTTGATTAATAAGCAAACACAGATATATCGCTATAGTTTAAACGAATCCTGTTCACAGTAAATGATAAAACTAGATATTTTAACTTCCTTATTTAGAGTGTGAGGATAAAAAGACACAGCATGACTTCGAACAAATAAATCCGATAGAGTATACTTTTATTAACCGAACATTTCACTTCGTAAGCACTAAAGAGATTATTTAGAATTTCTACTAACTAAACTGAATAAAAAAATCCGAGATTAAATTTCGCTAAAAATGTAAATGAGCTCAGAAATTATGAGCAATACAAATTTTGCTATCGTGAAAGATGACTTTGATAGAATTATTAGAACACAATAGTTGCAAATTAGTAATTGGATATTTGTGATTATTTCCCTTGATAGTACTGAATTTATTTCGTAATGAGTTCGAATAAAAAAACAGCGAAGAAAGAAACTTTGAATCTCCCCCCCCCATTCTTTCATTAAAAAAAAAAACATTACAGTTATGCTTCTTTTTTGTTGGAGATACTACCCTGTCTTACTAGCTGATTCAGTTTGAGAAATTCTTAAAATAAAATTTGTTTAATAATCGCTTAATTGCTACACAGTATTTTGAAAGAATATTTAATCGTACAATTATTCGACAGTTACATGAGCTCATGGAATTCCGAAACAGAAATAAACGGTATAAACTTTCTTAAATATTCGAAATACCTTCATACTCTGAAGTAGAATGCCTGAATCTTATTATTTTTTATAAAGGGTAATTTTCTGATTTCGCTGTCTTTATTTAATATCGGATTAATATTTTTGTAATTCTATTTTGTTTTTTTCAAACTCAAAAAATCTGTTTATTATTCAGCATAAAAAGTAAGGTTTTTTATAATTATTCTATTTTCATTTTTTTTAAATATTTTCAATAATTGCTGAATTATTTTCTATATTCAATATTATTTATTATATACGATTGATGAATTATTTTCTTAAATTCGATTCGGGTCGTGGTAGTTTGGTCATAAGGTCTTGGCTCGTCAGCCGTAGGGTTTCAGGTTTGAAATCCGATTCCACCGAAGAACCGTCGTGTAAGGGGGTCTGTTGCACGTTAAATCCGTCAGGGCTAAACGTCCTGCTGCTGGTGTTGTGCAGAGAAGGGGTGCCAGCTCAGGTGTCGTCCTCGTCATCTAACCGCGGTTCAAGATAACCAGGTCTGTCCCAAAATAGGCCTAATATTGCTTTACAACGGGACGTTAATATAACTAAACTAAACTTAGATTTCGTTGGATGAAAAAAATTCTTTTAGTATATTTTTTTATAAAGAAGCATGGCAAAAGTTCCTGAGAAAACTTATGCCAGTTAGATCTTTGACTCTATTTAAAGTAGAAAATAAATTCAGAATTAATGTTTATTTCAAATCTCATATTATCAACTGCTGATTCTACTTTGATTTAAAAAAAGATATGTCAATTATTCTTAAAATATGATCCATTTTTAAAATTATAATCAAATATTTATATTTTGCGTTTTTAAAACTAGTTTTTTTTTTAAGTTGACTTAATTTCTAGCATTTAATTGGTACATTTCACTCTTGAAATATCTTGCAAAATGATCCATGACACTATAATTTTTATGAGATTTTCATTTGTAAATCATAAAAGAAACTTTGTACCATAATTATCTTTTCCAATATCGACAATTAAAATTTTTTGTTTAAATCCAGGTAGATTACAAGAAAAAATCATAAGAATGTTTATTTATTTTAATTGAAATAAATTGTTGATATAATTATACACTAATATAATTGTTTTAATATTTACGTAAATATTTATAAACAAATATTTATTTAAAATTACAGCTGATTCATCCATCAAATTAATTGCATTAATTTAGTAATGCCAACCGATTTAACTTAGTGGCTGAACTTATTTAATTTTTGCTACACTGAAAGCAGTAACTTCTTTATATAAAAAAAGGTAAATAGTCGTAATAACAACAACAAACAAGCAAATGTATATTACTATTGGAACTAAACTTTGATGCATAAACAGAATGAAAATGAACTGAAAGTTTTGCAACAAATGAAACTAATAATTTAGGCCCTTATGTTTATCTTTTATGAAGACCCTAGACAGAATTATTAAAAATTATGCAATTTAATTAAGATTATTTATCATTTAGTCAAGCATCAAATTGATTTAAATAATTCGCCATTAAATTATTGTTTGTTAATTTTTTTTAGCAAAAGCTATAAATTGATTATAATGCACTAGATTAAACTGCAAAGTTATATGAAAGTGACATTATATTACAAATGTGCAGAAATCGATGAAAGAATATTTCAGTTAAAACTGAACAATACTTATATAAGAGAATAAGATAATTATTAAAATAATATGAAAATTATCAATACATATTTAGAATTGCAAAAGATTTTTATCAGTATTGAAGAATATTATTTTGAATTTTAATTTCTGGGGATTCTTTAAGCAAAGTTACCATCACTTATAAATATTTTATTAATAAAATGCATCGCTAAAATTAGTAAAAAAAATAGTCATGGTAACCATTTAAATTACTCATCTACGTAAAAAATTCATGCCAAATATAATCCTGAAATATAAATTACCCTATGGTCATAATAAGAGGCTACAGCCATAAATTATATAATGCCTAAAATAATATAATATCACTAACTATCTTAGCTTTATGCAAATAAATAATTTTTAGCTTTTAAAGTCACAGGTGATTCCATAGGTTCTTTTCAATAACTTCATTATAAGTGTTTAGAAATTACATATTTGCTTAGATCGCAATAAATTAATAGATACAGATTCCTTAACTTTTATAATAAGAAGAAATACCGTATAGCTTATAAAATGCTGGGAAAAAATATCTATAAGCTTTAGCACTTGTGAAAAATCTCACATTCACTTAATAAACATCACATGACAGATCTCAAACAGGAACTTTTGTGTCTGTGAAATTGAATAGATTTGACCTCAAAAATCTGTGCTTAAATCTCATTTTGATATAGAAGTTTTCTTTGTAGTTGTTGTTATTTTCCAAAAGAAAGCTATAGAAATTAACCAGATAAAAATAGAAAAAAAACATTAAACATATAAAAACTTAAAAAAAAACAAACTAATCGTACTAGGATTTCATGTCACAAAATTAAAGTCATATGCCATTTTGCAGCGAATCGATACATTTGATGTGTATTTATTAATGCAACTTAAAAAGAAATTAAACGTCAAAAATATTCTTATTTAGATAGTAAAGTTTTAAATAAATGAAAAAAATTAATAAATCGAGGAAAGAATGACAAAAGTAAAACAATAAGAACTTTGATGATAAAAAGAACGAAATAAATAGAATAAGCAATTAAAATTTGCATGCAGGTGACTTGCAAATGATTCGGTTGTTTTTAATTCAAGTTATTCTGGAATTTGAATTTTTTTTATTCTAGTCTTTTGATTTCCCGATCATGTTAATCGGGAAATATTGTCAATAATTCGAATTTACTTTGATAAAATCTAAGACAAAACTAAAAATTGTAAAACAGAGTTTTTATTCCGAAATTATTTTCTTGACTTAAATAAGTTTATAATTGTTGTTTTCATTCATCTGAATGAATAATGTTTGACGCTCTTAACTCATTCGAAGACTTACTTTATATAACGCATTCAATACTACAACTACTACTAATAATAAATATATCTTTTTAACATATTCATTTACGTTAGTATGAATACGTTCATTGTGTATTTATTTTGCAGTTTTATTGTAGAATCGAATTCAGAATTTTATACTGTTTGCTCTTTAAATCTGCTTACTTTATTACGAAATGATTATTTTTAGAATTGTAATTTTTCAATTAGAATTAATATCATATTGTTTATTAAAATTACTTATCACATTTTAATTAATGGTGCATTCTTTATTAAAGGTGTCAGATTTTAAAAATAAATCTTCAGTTTTATTACTTTTTAAATTTTTTTTTTAAAGTTTGGTTTTTTTTAGTTTTAGTTCATTCTCTTTTGCTGTATTTATTCTTAGACTCAGCTCTTCGATTTTTTTTAAACGAATTTTTATTTCAGTCATTTTAGCTTGGAATTAGCGAAATTTCATTGTCATTATTATGTTTTGTGAGAAAAGCGAGCTAAAAACGGGGAAAAGAATCCCCCAAACGGATATGTTTTCGTTGGATATCTCATATAGAAATAAATAGTCACGGAATGAATGCATTACACTGTTAGTAAGTTACTTAATCAAATAATCCACACAACATAATGATGCGTGTCGAGAAGTGTTGAATTATGAATGTCATTTAGAATACGTCAGCATATGTATATTTTTGTGGTGCTCCGAACTTTTAAATATCTTCACGCAACATTAGCTTCAGTGTACAACGTTAATAAACGTCACATTATCATTTCCATGTGTATCGATTTTCTCTCCAAGAACTATCGTTTTTTCCCATAAAAAAATATCTGCTGAAGTGGGTCCAGAATTGATTGCGATACAAAAATCATTCCAGAATTTTTTATTTTGATACTTATTTACTTTCTACCATCTAAAACATTTTGTTCCAAGTCTTATTTCGTAAAAAATAATAAAAATAATAACAATAAAAAAACGATAGATGACTTCGCCAGCTGCACCAGTTTCGTTTTTTCTCATTTGGCCCATCTATAAACATAGGAAACCAATAACTTTCATGAATAATAATACTTTCAGTCATGTTCGTACGATACGAGACTTCTTAGCTTTGAATTATATTCGTGACTTGACCGTATAGTTCGTGCTGCCAGAAATAAAATGGTTTCGGAGTATGAATAATTTATTTTCCCATTATTTTGTTCTAGAATATGAAATTATTTCAGATCTTTCTATTAAAAGAAAACCTCAAGCACTGGATTTTTACCTCTTTGACTACAACAGCATTTTTTAAACTTTCTTGTACACGAAATAAACAAAGTGAAATTATTGTTATCATCAAAAAAAATTCGATCTCGAGATGAATCTTCATGTTTCAGGCTTCCCTTAAACTGAAAAACACATTTTTGGAATGAAGTTTGCCGGTCTGTGAACACGATATTTCAGAAACACTTCGAGCTAAGCGGATGAAATCTGGTATATGATATTTACGTCATATTTATAGATTCTTATCAAATTTCGAACAAATTCGATTTATAGGAAGAATAACTCTCTGTCTGAAAGCAAATGAATACGATAACTATAAAACGTAAAGAGTAAAATGAATGATATTTAGGGCGCAAGTTTAACATAAAAATACAGAACGATGAGGAGATGGAAGATGATAAATGGATTTTTTTCACTAGAATTGTAGTTATTTTTTAAGTTTTGGACTGAATCCGTCAACTTGGTCGACTGTCTGAAGTTCAATATATTTGAGGATGTGCGAAATCAATAGTTCCAAATTACAGCAAGCTAGAAGAATGGAAATCGATATGTAGTTTCTATATTAAAATTGCCGATCTGCATCAATTGTTGGATCTAATCGGTCTGCGGGAAAGTACCTTTTCGATTCTCTTCACTTCTCAAGTTCAGGAAAAAATAGGTATAAAAGAATCATAAGAAAGTATAGGTGAAAAGATCGATGTAATGGGGACAACCTTGAAAGAAAATGAACCGACCCCAGGACACTATAATCAAACAGCATTTACATTGAGCTAGAATTGAACAAGCTCGTATGATCATACATTTGCTAAAAAAGAATAATGCTGTCTCGACAAGATTACTGCATGCCATCCAGTAAAACCATGCATGAGCAGAAACTGTGTATTAGCAAATACTTGCTACTGTCTGTTTTTTCAGCACAGCAGCGTGATTTTACTGGAATCACATAATTGGCTTAATGCGAAGCCACTTTATGCCAGTATTAGCACTATCAGTAAACACGCATGCGCAAAATGAACAGATAATAACTATTTCTTGACTCAATTGGAAATTACATTATACCACTTTTCGACGATTCCATTTCACCAAGGAGTGAGACCCGGAAGGATGAGCGCATTTCTGGAATTCTTCGAACTTGATTTCCGGCCTATTAGATACTTTTTCGTTCAATTTTTTTTACGTGTATGTGAGTGTCAGGTCGCTTCTGACCGTATTATTTTATTTTAATTCAAAATTTGTTTATTTTATTCTTGAGAATAATCCGAGTTCACTTTATTGTTAAATGTAAACATCTCCCTTTATCTTCCCTCTCACCCCTATTTTGACGAATTAAACCCATCCTAACGTATGCGCAAAAGCGTAGGGGTTTAGAATCCGTTGGCAAACAATACCTTCTTTTTTCTAGGCATACATGCCCTTGCTGGTAGTGACAAAACTAGTTTAAAGTAAACCTTCTTTCGTCACATCTTGCTTTCTTTCTGTGTATGCATGATCTTATTGCCATGACAATACTGTCTTAATTTAAGCATCCCTTAATAGTCATTGATGACATACACGGTGTTACACTTCGCGAAATATGGAAACCCCTAGTGAAATAACATGCGATCGGATCGGATTTAAAAGTAATTAAGAAATCTGACTCGATGAAGTTTTATACAACAATAATACATATTCTACTTTTAAAACGAAAATTGTTTCGATTCCTGGTGCTCTTTCGGTAGACCTAAAACTCATAGGAATTTGCATTACGGCATTAACCAAGGATGCAATTGCTCATAGCTCTCTACATTTTTTTTTTTTTTTTTTTTTTTGTCGTGTGTCTATTTAAGCCAACTTTTGCGCAGAGGCTTCTGAGGGTAAAAACCCCTGAGCACTCGAGGGCAGAAGTCTAGCTCAAAAAATGACGATAGTACACACACTCGCTTGCACAGCCCCTTTTTACAGGGGGACTCATTCACGCACCTCACAGAGAAAGCAACTATGCCCAAACCAGGATTCGAACCCGGAACGCCTAGATCACAGGGAAGACGTGCTACCCCTAGGCCAGGACGTTGGCAGCTTGCTATGTATTTTATACTTAAGCTGTCATTTATTATTACAAATAACAGTTATAAACAAAAGTAGACTCTTGTACCGGTTAATCCTTATTGTCAAATCAAGCAAATAAATTTCAGCTTAGAAGTTGTTTTGAAACCTAGGTTTTTTAATAAAAATCAAAAAGTTGATTTTTTTTTTTTAAATATCATTGTTTAAATTTGAAATAAGGAATGCATGTATACTTACGACACAATTTCAAAAATTTTAGAAACTAGTTAGATGTAAGTATCCGACTTAGTTTCAAATGATTCAGATTGTTAATGTTATACACATACATGCATATTGCTTTCTCGTATACGAAGTATGCAAAGCATTGAAATAGTCAAAATATTCGAACTCGAGATTTTGACTAATCTTGACGGCTCCCTGAGTCCGAGAACACATTTTTGTTCACATATACCTGTCTGTCTCATTCAATAACTCAAAAACGCTTTGTGTTAGACGGATGAGATCTGATATGTTGCTCTTTACATACAAGTCATAGATACCTGTTAATGTGAATAAAATCTATCCACAGGAAGTATGAAACGCAATGAATAAAAACGCAGGCTGAATAAAACTGGAATCATAATTTTAGCACCTACAGTGTAATCTATATCAAATTTTGAATCAAGTTCGCCATCTGGTTGACCATCTGTCGGTCTGCATATATATACATGCACGTAAACGGGATAACTCTAAAAGGCAGTGACTCACGAAATATAAATAAAATATGTTATTTGTTCTTGTGACTAAAATTGTAACTCTGTAACAATTTTGGTTTCAGTCAGTTAACAAAACCCCGTCCAAAATGTATACTCTTCTCTATACTTTCTTCTCTATATTAGGAAGCATGAAATACTCATGTGCGGGACTCAGAAAATAAAAATCTAAGCACATTCTCGGCCTTGTTCAAGTCCCCCCCCCCGCGCGCTTTTTTTTGTTGTTGTTGTTGCTGGGAGTAGGAAGGAAACATCTTTATTAAGAAGCACGCGAGAAAGTGTCCGGAAAACCGCTACTAAAGCATGAAAAACAATTGCGAAAAAAATATGAAAAGCTACTGTTTATGAATGTTTTGTTAATGTCATAATTTGGAGATAAATAAAATAATAATAATAATAATTCAGTACCTCAATTTGCAATTTTTTCTCAATATTAAAAAAAAATTAACAAATTTAGTTTTTATTGGGGACTAGAGATAAAATTCTGGGAATTGATGTATTTACATTTTTCTGTACTAGCAACTATTCATTTTAATCGGCAAGAGGAAATGCTAAGAGGAGCGGAAAAATCCCTGTTAAATAAATAAAAAAATTGGCAACCTGCCTAGTATTCAATAAACTGTCTCAAAACTTTTTACCATTATAGTTTTGGGAGGGATTGCCTGACTTATAATGTCATCCATATAATTGAATGTACTTTAAACACCGGCAGCCGTAAAAGCGAATTAAAAAAAAGTATAGTTGACTTTATCAATACTGGGTATTGTATTTTTCCTTCTTTTAGCTTGAATACTTTACTCAAAATACAACTTCTGTTTTAGAGTAAGATAAGTGAATATCTGTTTGATAATTATTGACTTCTTGGTCTGAGGCAAAACTTTCATCATCCAAATTACATTTAGAAAAAAAATCAGTCAGCTTTATCAAAATAATGAGATCTAAAATGGAATTCAAGTCACAAAATTTTATGGAGGCAATGTCTTAGAGGTAAATGTTTCTACATTTTCTTAAATTAAAAATTTTTCTTCTTTGAAAACGCATTTAAATTTTTTAATGTATTGACTTCCCTAAATTTCCTAATAATTTCATATACCTCTATAAAAAACTAAACTCTATATAAAACTATTCCGTGAATCTCGGAGAAGATTCACGGAATTTCAAATACCAGTCTTACAATTACAGTATGGTCTTGATGCCCAGATATTCAACGTTCATCACCTTTTAAAATGCTGGTAAAATGCCACGGCCATCATAGCTTTGAAAAAAAATTACCATATTCCGCGAATCATAGCTTGAAAAAAAAATTCAATATTTGGAGATCGTACTGTAATTTAAAACCTAACAGATGTGATAAAAATGATATTAAAATAGCGTGGCCATCATAGCTTTTTAAAAAAATTACCATATTTCGCTTGAAAAAGATATTTAATATTTGGGATCGTAAATCAGTTTTAAATTTAATAGATGTTTCAACTCTAGAAAAAACGGAAACTCCGAATTGAATGAAGGAGAGAGAGAAAAACACTGATAAATAAAAAACACAGCAATCCTTGAGCATAATATTTCCAACTTGCTATGTTCTTTACTGTTACTTTCGTTTATTATTTTTTTTTAATTTAATATCTAGACGAAGCTTCAGAATAAAATTGAGGAAATAAATTCATACAATTTGTAGGCTTTCTTTTTATAAAAATCCTAAACAGCAAAAAAATCTATTTTCTCATTCCCACCTCGATTAATTTCTAGCTTATTGCTTGCCACCGCTCCAAATTAATTACAAATGTCTCAATGATGCATTTCCATGTTTGAATCTTATTGCTCAAGGTTCAAAACTTCAATAATATGGAACTATTTTACCGATTTCAAGGTCAACTGTTAAAAATTTTCAATAAAATATTTACTGTGAAGAATGTTCTTATTTTTATTATACCAGTAAAAATACCGACTAATCATACATACAGGAATTTTAGACAGAGAGAAAAAGATTCAACAGTGTCGAAAACTACGGTAAAATGAATCCTGCTTGTAACGGCTTTCTGACACCATTTTGAACTTCCTGCTACGATAGAATCCAAACTAGGAACAATTATTGTTAACTAATATTGTAAATGAAAAAAAAAAAAATCTTTAACTTTTTTAATATTTTGAGATTATATGGCGTAATATTTATGAAATTATTTTAATCGTCTTTTAATGTCGAAGTATACAAAGAGAATAATCTTAGAGTTCTAGAAGCGCGACCATCGAAAAATTCCTCAATAGTCTCATGAATCTCCACGTTTCAAACCTCCCTGCATCCGAAACGAACATTTTTTGGAATTAATTTGTTTTGTCTACGTGCACGATAGCTGAAAAATGTTTTGAGCTTGAATGATGAAATTTGGTATGTGATCCATTTATCAACATTCCACATTTCTGTCAAATTTTATATGAAGCTTATCAAACGAAAGTTTGTCTGTTCATCCGTCTATGTCTATGTAAACAATAACTCAACTAGCGGAAGTGGTCTTGCTGAAATTTTCTCACATGCTCTCTAATATATGTACTTGTGTATTGTTAATTGCATATCATTACCATACTATAATTACTTAACCTATTGGCGTGCCTATAGTAAACAGCCTGAGCTTGAGCAGCCTATCTTTGATTATTTGGGGCATTAATCGCTGGGACGCTGTTAAGAAGACCGAATGTATATTTTGGACTCCTTTTTCAGATCAATTAAAACCAAAATTTGACACAGAACTACAACTACTGTTTCAAAATCATATACGAAAATTGCATATATTTTAGTCATCGCGTTTTTTAATATCCCGATGACTAAAATAAATGGAACATGGTTGTGAAAGTACAGATCGACAGACAGTCAATCCCTATCGGATTTGGTTCTAAATTTGGAACGGATCTACACTTCAGATGTTAAATCTGTGTACCAAATTTTATTCATCCAACTTTATTTTACAGCTATCGTATTGACTTATATTAGTATATCCGGAGAGATAGACTTCCTCTGAATGGATTTCTTTCAAAATTTGACAAATATCTACACAATTGCAGTAGAGACCATATACAATATTTCATCCGTATAGCTCAAAGCGTTTGGAGTTATGTTCATAGAGAGATAGGTAGACAGACAGACATTCCAAAAATTAGGTCTAAAACATGGAAATTCGTCAAAATCTCGAGTTCGAATTTTTCGGCGATTACAATACTTTCTCTTCATATACTTCGTATGCGAGAAAGTGAAAACACTGATTGTTGAATAATAAAATTAAGTGTAGGAATATATTATTAGAATTAAAGATATGCTTCATATTTCGGATCCAGTCTGTTAAAGAGTTGATAACCTGCCACTCTGTGTATTTATAAGTATGTGAAAGCGATACTTCAAAAATACCAAGACTTAGATAAATGAAAATCGGTATTTGGTCTTATTACCAAACGTTATAGATATATAATAAATTCCGGGCCTATTCGATGAAAAGGAAAATACGGAAAATTCATACTCATTTTTTTGGTCGTATTATAAAACAGAAAATGAGACATATTGTGCTTATAATCGAGAAAGTCGAAGGAAGAATAATCAATCCTGTTGACTTATATTTCTCTAATTATTATAGCTATATACTTCCCATTGCAAAAAGATCATCGAGGAAAATAAAAACTACCCATGGTTATATCAATATTTTTGTAGGCTTCTTTGGATCTCGGTCGATTAATCAAATCTTGTTCGAAAATTCATATTCATTCTTGGCCATAGAATTGCTTCGGGAGTACAAAACGGTCAATTCTATTCTATAGAAATATTCTCCGTTTCTCTGATAAAGCGAGATATTTATGTTGAGAAATTGAAGAATGAATACAAATTGATAAACAGGAAAAAATAAATATTGTTTGATTATATCAATTATATCAATATTTTTGTAGGCTTCTTTGGATCTCGGTCGATTAATCAAATCTTGTTCGAAAATTCATATTCATTCTTGGCCATAGAATTGCTACGGGAGTACAAAACGGTCAATTCTATTCTATAGAAATATTCTCCGTTTCTCTGATAAAGCGAGATATTTATGTTGAGAAATTGAAGAATGAATAAAAATTGATAAACAGGAAAAAATAAATATTGTTTGAACAACCTTCCAATCTTTGCCGATTTTTTAAAAATTTTAACTTATTAGCATGAAGAAGGTATTAGTATATCCATAAGAATGTGCAATGAATGAATGCGTATTTTTGTTTCATTTCTTTTTAATTATATGTATACAAATGAAATATGAAAAAAATTACGTGACTAAACCAAATCATTAAATAAAGCTTTAATTTCTCAGCTCTGAGTTCAACAAAGCAATATCAGTCATGTTACAGCATAGGAGGCATTTTTATATTTTATTCGGATGTATGCTTGTGCGAATATATTTAATTAATTATATGGAAGATATTAGTAATATAATTTGAGTTTTCCGTAGACAAGGGTAATTATATAAGTTATATCATAAATTTCAACATTTAAATCCTATTTACTCAATTTTAATATACGAGACAAGAAAAAAGTTTCATATATATATTTTTTAATCATGAAAATTAAGTTATTTCTATTGAAAAAAGTATACATGGAGTTCATATAAAAGACTGCCGAATTCAAAATTTATTTTAAGTTCAGTTAAACTAATCCATTAAAGCCATAATTTTAATTCATCTATAGATAAAGTCAAGTATTTTATCTTATAACTGATAAATTATCGATAAAAAATACTTAAATTAATAGCATTTCAGGTTTCTGTACAGTATTTTCATCCTGTTTCTCTGATAATTAATACATGTGTCAATTTTGAGATTTGGTGATTATTATGTTTTTGTTTTTTCATTCAACTTAAAAGTAAGAGATAAAATAGATAATAGATAATCGATAAAAGAATCTTTATTCAAATAGTCACCAAAATGTTATGAATGGGTGTACTTTCATATCATTTCTTTTTTAACGTCAAATTATCAATGGGTAACAATTGTCAACGTCAAACAATGTAACGTGCAATTCGTATATTCTTAAAAATATTCGAAAAGCAATTAAATGCTTTATTTCTATGATAAACCAATTGACTCTTTTTTGATAAAGGGAAACAATTCATATTTCATTAACCTTTCACCGATATTAACTTCCGAAATTCTATACTTTATACTGTTGCTTCAACGGGAAAAAAGAAAACGTGAGAAACAATGAAAGGAATTCCCATTTTGCACATTTCTAATGTATTAGCATGAAACGACTGCAAGATAAAATACAAATAAATAACAAATGCAGGTACTTAATTACTAAGTTAAAACTTTAATTCCATGCTCATATATTTCATTCTAAATAATTATCACTAAAATTTGAAATGCGATGTTACAGCTGACAAATAATTAATTTGTATTTATATTTTAATAATACTCATATTAAAATTATGAGATACGCAACATCCAAGTGATGCATTAATCATGAAACGGGTTTCATATGGGATAGTTTAGTTTCAATACCATATTTTTATCCAATCAATGGATCTCGCTTTTTAATTGCTGTTTATTGCACGGTGATAATGTAAAAAAATTATTTGTAAACGCCTGACGGTCTAAAACTCATTTACTGAATTTGAATATTGAAAACTTTCAAATTAAAATAAGAATTTCAATTAATAGATCATGCCAACTGATAGCATTATTTTCTTTATCACACATATTATTTAAGCATTATTGGTTTGAAGCTAACTGAAAGGCTTCCTACTTCTATTTCTGTCGAACGATACATTTTTTTTATTGGTGTATGGAAAAGAGAACATCAATAAAATATCGGCTGGCTCTCGGCAACTGCTATTAAGGGATCTTGACATCCCTCAAGAGAAAGGGAGCCCTGTGGAACATTGTTTTCTGCGATTTTAACTCTTAAAAAATAAAAGTTGAACTACTATATTAATTGTTAATTTCAAATTAAATTTCAATAAAATTAATTAATTTTTTTAAGTATATATAAATATATATGGATGGATTTAAGAATCCATGAAAGGTACTGTAGAAAAACTATTTTTCATATTTTTAACTTTAAAAAAAACTATTTAATCCATTAAAATTATTTCCATTTGATTGTTTTAATCGTTAAATTTCATTATATGGATAAAATTGGGCAATTAATCATGGTCAACCTTAGTGACTTTTTCTTACAAAACAGGGCAATAACATCTTCAACATTGACTTTTCTCTCTTTAATGTTAGCAATGACTAGTTAAATGAACTTTGTCTATCCCATTCAACTGCAAAAAGCCTTGAGGCACTTTAAATTAGAGAAATTCCTTTTTTTCTGTGCTTGTCATCACATGAATTGTCCCAAATATTTGAAAAATATCTAGCACAATCGGAAGGGAAGCTCAGTCACACTCTTTAAAAGTTTCCGATGTTTCTTCTAATTTTCTAGCTACCCATTTCCATTTTGTTCGCCATATTTTAAATTATGATTTTAATTGGGTCTACGAAAAAGGCATATTAATTTCGCCGTGGATTGACTTCTTCAATGGCATAAAACCTTCCAGAGCTAAAATCCCATTAAGCGATCAACTACAAGCATGAAGATCATTCTTTTGAAATATTCTTTAGCATTTCTTGCAGGAACATTTTCTTTAGTTGTTTGCTTACCACCACCTACTCTAGGAATCTTGATTTCATTGTTAACAACGTCTCATACTTTACAGAATCTTTGAAAATATAACCCAATCATAAGATTGCCTTTCTTTTTGTATTGTTTTAAAACTTCTGTCACTGTCTTCTCAATACTGAAGTGAGGTTTGCTTAGGAATCTGCATATTTCATTAAATTTTATTGTTGATGAAAGGCAATACGTTGACACTTCTAGGGCAATGATCAAATTTCCTCCTCTCTTAGTAGAGTTGTAAATGCATGGCTTTGTTCGATGCTTCCAGAGATTATTTATTTGTTGATAATTATTTCATCCAGGTCATGACAGGGATGAATAACTCTTTAAACGCAAGAAGAATGTTGTACCTTTCCATCCATGTTGTTGGGAACATTATTTTCAATTTAATTTTTTCCTTTTTTTTGTGTTGTACGACCTGAAAATAATTTTTTGTAAGTCATTTCACCCGAGCTGACAAAAGAAAAGAAAAGAAAGAAAAAAGAAAAACATACACAGTGAAGGCAATTCCCATACCTCTGTGAATTGCCTGTTTTTAATAATAGGTAATTCACATGTTTTTGAGAGAATTAGGGAGAAGCTGACACAATCAATATATATAGCCAAAAGTTGTTGAATCATTAGTCTGCACACTCTTAATTTTTCCAGCCACGATTGATCCAACTATAATGTGAATAATTGCCTCAGCAATGGTCGTTATAATGTTATTGCTGGACGCTATACGTATATCGGAAAGATCACGCACAGTGAGCCCCCTTCCTTCCCTTGTAATGACTCTTTCAATTATTGCTAGCCATCCAGCTGGAAAGACAACGGTAAAGAAAAAAAAGTACGTCAACTTGACTGATTGAGGAGGAGTCACTCCTACCTTCCATCCTTGCAAATGCTCAGTGTATCTGATTTGTTATTGTATTACAATTATCTTTTTGGAAATTTTAAAAAGAAAAAGTTTTTTTTTTTTTTTTTAATTCAATGGTAGCATTCTTGATAATCTATGATATAAGACTCGAAGGAAGGGTTTTAAGCTCCGAAAGCTCCATCCTCTCCGGATTGTGATTGTCATTCATCGACACCATTAACTGTCAGTTTTCCAGTGAATTGCCCCTTGCACACTCACCGATTTTGGTCGGCTGTCTGCCTTGTGATTACTTCCATTTCTTTTCATAAAAGCTACAATATTTCATAAGATATTTTTTAAAATGTACTAAAAGGTATCTTTTAATAATAATATAACAATAATAATAAGTTTAATGATAATTTTTTAGGGGTGTCTTAACCGTTTCAACTGAACTTTCAAAATTCTTTATTGATATTATTAGTTTAATTACGAGGAGGTTACTTATAGATGAAAAACAATTTTTAACTGATAGTTAACACTTATTATTTTCAATGCAGTCTGAGCTTTTTACAAATACCTAAAAATTTTCGACCTATAAAATTAGTACACAATGCATCGGAAGGGTTTTTTATATATATATATATAATCGCATTCTAAGTAAAACAAAAATTTAACTACATTTTTTTTACTTGAAGGATTATTTAGTTCTTTTAGATGTATCAATATTATTTAGTTTTATTCTACTGTTTCCAGAATCCATAGGCTAGCGTTTTTCGACATCTGTACTTCGCTAATGCAAGTAAGATGCTTGTATCAGATGTGGAAAGTAACATTCTAAATTCGCAGAATATCATTTTAAAAGTTCATACATTTATTTTACATATCTTTAATTTCCGTTAGTGTTGCACTTTTTAAAGCTATTATTCATCACACATTTTGCTGCTTCTGATAGAAACAGAGATTTGAAAACAGGTATAATTGCAGGAATAATTATTATGCATATAATTATGAGAATAATAATTCCATAGGATGTCTTTAAAGAGTAATTTTTCAGTTTAAAAGTTGGAACTTTTTTGATTAAGCACAACAAAATGAATTCCATTAAATCGGCATATATCAACCAAATATATTAAATGGAGAAATAAAATAAATAAAAAAAAAACAGTTACAAATTGTAATAATACATCAACATGTAATTTATCAACACCAACATAATTATACTTAAGAGTTTAATAATAGATGTATACTTAATTTTTGCATCGCTCTTAGAAGTTTAAAATTATCTTCAAAAGAATAAAAGAACAGCGCTTTGATGAGCTGAAACAGAATTATTTGACAAATCACGATTGTTCATATAATTGAGGTAAAATGAAAAATGACCGCAGATATTTTACAAAAAAGGCATTTATATTATCTTGTTTTCTTTGTAAGTATCAAATCTTTAAAACAATAATAATAATAACTTAAAAATGAATTTCATTCCAAATTTTGCATAACATTTTTGTATAAAATATTTTTGCTTATCAGGAGAAACTTTTACAAAATTTTATTTTCCATGTGGTGTATTCACTTCGACATTCAAGTAAATTGAAATGTATTATTTTAAAATTTTATTTCGCTTCTACCCTTAATTTAAATATGAAATTTAAAAAAAAGTGTAATTTTATACTCATAAAAATAGTGATAAGCTAAAATAATATTAAAAATATCGTGCAGCAATAATATTATTTGAAATTCTTCATTTTGAAATTTTCTGAGAAAAATAGTCGCTGCCATTGGTGATTTTGAAGTTTGTTCCTATTTTAATATAGACGGCCTATTATGAAATTTTTATTTCAAAAATCTTTAAGAGTCCTTTGATTCCTTTCGAATAATACCTTTTTTTATGATTGTAGGGTGACCGAGGCCAGGAAAAAGCTGTGTGGCACCTTTTTTTTTTTTTTTTTTTCCCCGCGGTTGTATATTTTTCTGTTTATTGTTTTCCTGTATTTGTTTTCTTTCTTTTAGTCTAATTTTTTTTCTTTTTATACCCTCATCAAAGTGTAGAAGCTTCCAATTACATGATACAAATGTGACCGTATCTGCTCTTTTAGATGACAAATGTTTCTTATTATCATTGTGGATGAAGTTAAAAGTGTTTTAGTTGCAGAAAATATAACATGTATGTCTAAAATGCACAAAACCACTTCATCTATAACAGCAGTGCCACTCTAATCCTCCTATCATAATAATCGACTTGTATTCTTAAATTCTTTCTACAGTATTTTCCTTTCTTTTCTTCCCATTCTTTTCTTTTTAAGAGCAAGAACTGTCTTAGTTGAATACCGACAGACTTTATTGTTACCCAACTTCATAAACTTGATCAAGTTAAACCATCAAGTAAATCAGAGGATTTTGATTCGCTTCCTTGTGTCATTGGGTTTAAAATGTAAAATCTCTTGCTGCTAGATGAATTGGACCAATGCCAAATTCGCCTCCCCCCCTTCTCTTAAACTCATCGTGAATTAGCTTTCTTTCTTCTTTCAGCTTTTTATAAAAGTCTTTAGGAGTTTTCCTAACGAGATATTTTCTAGATTGTTCAGTTATTTAAAGATGAATTTCAATATCATTCCACTCGAAGCAAATGATAAGCTTCATAATTTGTTCCAAAATGTCCATCATTTTTTTAACGTAACATAAATGGTGTTAAAAATTATTATTCCATTGCACGTGCAATTGCTTCAAACCAGAAAAGGTAAATTATCCTGAGACCATAATTTAGAATATTTTAAACTTAGAATAATCTTTGATTTTATATTTAGAATATTTTATTTTGAATATTGGCCGTACCTTTTTTTAGGAAAAAAATAAAACGGTCAAAATTTTAATTTAAATATATTATTAACTATGTACAAGCATAATATATATTCTTAATTTGTTTTACGTTTCTACTTGAGATAACAGTTGATAATTTTTCGGAAATACTTAGCAATTTGCATAATAAGCAGTTTTTAGGTATTAATGGGTCTCAGGCACGCACCAAGTTATTTAAAAGAGGAAAACTGAAAACATTTTAGCCGGACCTGCAAGATAACTTTTAATTATACAGCTTTGGGTCTTACAAAATTTAAACCAGGTCTTAATGATTGATATTATTTTGCCCGAATTGTATTAATTTTGTTATTATTCAATAACTGTAAATGAATCAGTTTTTTTTATTTGATTGTTTTTGAATTTTTATTAATTATAACTATAAAACTGATGATTTTGTAGAAGCTTTCAACGTAATTTAGATATTGATTGAAAGCAAATTAGTACTTTCAAGCTTAATTAATATTCATTAAAATTATAAAAAGAGAAGGAAGAAATCTATCGCATTTGATTTAAATTTAAATGTAAATATTCACAATCATGTTGGGCATCAGCCATTTCAAAAATGTAATAATCACCATATCATTTATTTTAGCTACTGATATAATGTTCTCTGCGACGACGAAATGAAGTAGTCTTTATCTCACACGTTTAACCACTTTAACAGTTAACGTAAATTTCTTTATAGTGTGTCACTTAGTAGATATGAGGCACATGTTGGAAGGCGGTTGTAGTGTTAAAGAATTTTGAAGTTAAGTGAAAAAAACTAAATGCAATTGATATCCATTTAAACTTAAGTTTAAAATGCTTTTTGTATATTTCGTCATTCTGCTAAATAATTGAAACAAGATACAAAACTTAAATTTGCATTAAACTGAAAATTACACCTCAGTTTATCAGAATTTTTTTTCTACAGTATCCTACAGAAAAAAATTTTTTTTTTTTTATGCGGAAATTATAAAATCATTCTCTTAATTCACTAAATGGTTAATTTTTGCATTTGGACTCTGAAGCATATTAGCTAGTGTAGGATCGGTTTGTAGACATAAGTGTTGGATATTTCTTTGTTTCATACCTTTCAGCAGGGTCATATATATCTTCGACTATCTTGGTAATAAGATGACAAAAAAGACGGATTTTTTTTAAAAAAATAATTATAACGCTTTCTCTGAAACATAAAATAGAAAATATCTGGCAAAACTTACCTCTCTTGGTTTCATCTTACTACTTTAGAGTTAGTTGTTTAACTTTTAGAATAAAAAATTCATCGCTTAAGATGTTGACTGACCTTCGAATGACCTGTTAGTGATCGCACATATGGAGGAAATGCGTCTGGAACTGCCAGTAACTTGAGCATAGGGTTTGCTATTTTCCCCATTTCCCGAAGGCAACCCTATAGACCTTAGGTAATCTGTCACAGACAATTCACAGAAGAAAACCTTACACTTTTTTTTTGTCTTGTTTATTTCCAGCCTAACCGATTCAAAATGTTCGCGACTCCAAGACAAGATAAAGTTTGTTTTAGATTTGTAAAATATTTTTGAATATATATATTTTTTTTTATTGCGCATATTGACAGATTTTACATCATTTCCAATTAAGTACTGACTCTGATTTTTTTTAATAAATGAAAAAGCTTACACGAAAAACTTCTGAAAATCTAAAAATCAATAATTATATTTTCAGTATCTTCTAACTCAGCAAAACGTCTGTCATTAAATCAATTGTCAATTTTCAAAACCGAACATCATTAACAAAACCGAAGTACAAAGCTAATTTTGAGCGATAAAATGTTGAGTCATAAAACAGTGGTTGGTTGATATGCATTTTTATTTCGGAATTAGAAGTTACTGGAAGTCTTTTGGAAAAGTAGATTTGCTTGATTAAGCAATTAAAGTGAGTATAGACATCACACACATGATAGGAAGTTCAAACTTTGAACCGAAATTCGGAGAATGAACTCACTAATTTCTCTTTCGAGATTGGAAAGATACAACGCTATTATTTTTGCTTTCTTTTTTCGCTTTCTTCCCCAACGAATTCCGACTTCCTCTGCCTTCGGATTTGTTTCTTTTTCTTTTTTTCTTCTTTTCATTCGTCGTTAAAACCCGTACCGCCAGAATAATCATGTTCCAGATAAAAAATGGTTAGTTTATTTTCTGTTTCAAGTGTAAGGAGTTTCTTTGAATGCTATTTTGAGTCCATACGCATCGAAAAGAATGTTTCCTGCTGTATTCGAGATCTTTAGAAACAATTATTTTTTATTTACTGCGGCCTAAGCTATAATATTATGTTCAATATTTCTCTGATTTCTTAACTCGTTGCCACTTTTTAGAAAGCCAAAATATTAAAAACTATGCATCATTTGCGATTTTTTATTATCAGTAGCATTCAGTGATTATGATCACAGAATAAAGTAACAATTACATATATCTACTAATAATAAAGCTGAATGTGTGTGTATCTGTTGGGATCTTTTAAAAGAATGTGCTTTACTGGACAGTTTTTATCCCTTCACTCAGAGTGTATGAAAGTACAGATTTAAGCCTTTTTACCTTCTGTTGCATTAATTAAATAGAAAAAGTGGAATGGGATCAGGAAATAAGAGAACTTTTAGAAATAAGAGAAGTTTTAGAATGAAGTTAATATGAGCTAAATTAAGATAAAACTTTGGAAATTAATTAAAATTGAAATTAGATTTTAAAATATCATTGCATATATATATATATATATAAAGCAGGGAAGGAGAAATCGTGGAAGCATATTTGAATGTTACATAGTTTCAGAAAAGAATTTGTCGGCTCTGCGTTTTGATTCTGTGGGAAAATAATAACCCGCGCACCTTAGAAATTACAGTGGAATCGGAGTTCGAGCAATTAGGAAATTTAGAGAGTAGAATAATTAGAAATTTTTATATATAATTATATAAACTTTATTAAAATGCGCTTTTATTAGTGCACTAAAAATCAGAATATATATATATATATTTCGGAAATCTGCAGATTAATAGAAAAAACATGACAGTGCGAAGTACTGATGGAAATATTCTAAGTAAATTAGAATTGTTATATTCATACAATATTTGAATTTTTTTTATGAATGGTTAGATAATTTTTTCTTCTGATTTTCCCTGTGACTTACTTTCCTTATCATATTGTTTTAAGTTAATGAATGAAGAGGGGTAATACAGCTGACAAAAAACATATATACCATATTAATTGATTCTGTCTAAAAATTACCTTCAACCTCAATAATCTCAATCAGTCTATAAAACTCTAAATCACAGTAAAGAAAGAAAGAAAGAAAGAAAGAAAAAAAAAAAAAAAGCTTTTTTTTTTTAATGCGTTTTTACATTATTATGATTAAGGTAGACATAATTTAAAAATGTGCTTTTCACATTAAAAGTGATCTAACAAAAGGAGATTCATCAAAGTCTCTGGAGGTCGAATTTTTATGGAAATATAACATATTAATTACCCTTAAAAATAGGTGTATACATATAACTAACAGAAAAGATATATTTATATTCAATTATTTAAAATTACAGAATTCTTTGGAAGAGGGAAATATACAACTTTTAATAAGAATCATCGATTGAATAGAAATGTTGGCCCTAAACACTGAAAGGTTAAGAAATGTTGTATTGAAAGCTACCAATTTTAGAAGATTCTTTAAATTTGGATGCTACTTCTTTTTTCACTCATGCAGTAAATGGCTACAAAATTCGCTACATAGGTATGTATAATTCATATAATTCTCATTTGTTTACTATGTTTGCAGTGTTTTCAACTTTCCAGGTGGTATGAAAGCGATTAAATTGGACAGACTAAACCCGGTAGAACAGCAGGTGTTATATTTGTGTTCTGAAAAGTCGAATCGTCTGCCTAAAAGACAAAAAAAAAAAAAAAAAAAAGTAAGCAATTGAAAATTACGCTGTCACGAGTTCGACTTTTATCAACAAAAGTCGGTTGCACCTGTTTTAAACGAAATTGTTCCGTCATGAATCTGAAGTAAAGCACAAATTGGAAAGTAGATGCCGTTGACGTCCGTTTTGACCGGAAAATTGGACTGGATTCTTCTCTTGTTTAATGTAAGATCGATTACTTTAAAACTGTTTTTACACAGTCTTCCGTTGTTGCTTGTCTCGACTACCTTTCAGATCGCACGGAAGGTGAATAAAGCCATAAATAATTTTTATGTATTCTCAAGAAAGCTTCCGTTTTATGACTAGAAAGTTTGTAAAGGATTAGATGTTGAAATCATTTACATTCATTTTTAAAATGGGGATTTACCAAGTTGAGATCATTTTTTTAGGTCGATTTGAGTGTCCAAATATTTTTACCTGAACCTGCGCAGATAAAATATTCTTTTCGTTATTGCCTGAAATCGAAACCAAAAAATAAAAATATATATATATGCCATCCTCCGCCTCATCATCTAATTATGAACCTAAACTGGAAACCAAATTCATTAATTATTTGTGAAAATGATTTGGATGCATTGTTCCGAATGTGTTTTTAATTTTCCGTTAATTTTTTTTGGTTTCACTAAACGATTATTATAATGTAAATAATCATTGGCTTAGCATAAATATCACAAGTTATTTTTAACTCTCCTGTTACTTAGAACTTCTAAATCTTTTGAAAATTCACTGGCATTGTATATCGAATGCTGATTAATCAGGGGGGTATGTTTGAGCTCATAAAATTTTATTTTAAAAATTTCGTTATACCTTAATTTTATTGGACTTTTACAGCTTCCAGCAAGTGAGCTGAAGAATTTTGAAGAGGTGTTGGTGTTGGGGGGGGGGACTGATTTTCGTCTCTGAGGGAAACACATTTCAAAATAATTATTAAATTCATCTCAATATAGTCCTCCAAAAACATCAAAATGGCACGTTAATCTACTTAATTAAGCTAAACCAGATTTTATATTCGCCTGTCAAAAAGATTTTGTTAAGCTCAGTTATATTTTGATGCAAAAATTAATATTTAAAAAGCAATTTATTATAAGCTTAATTATTAATTTACAAATAAATGAAGATGAAATTCCTTAATCATTTCATTAAATATTAATTAATCTTAATTCTTAAATAAATGAAAAACATTAATCTTGTCTGTGAATTTTGGGTACATTTCAGTATTTTTGAGAACAGAAAATAGTAAATCTTTTAAAAAAATTATTTAAATAATTTAATTAATTTTTTTATTTAAGCTATTGAATAATTGATCATTTTTCAATTTTTTTAAAGGTTTGCTTAAGTAAAAATTTATTAATGTTCGCAAAATATGTTTAAAGAATTGTCTCTACTTTCAGAAATTAAATGCTTTATTAGATAATGAGATTTGATTTTGAAAAATTGAAATTAATGTTTCAGGAATAGAAAAAAAAATATTCACTAAACTGAATTTGTTATTAAATGCAGGTAAAAAGTATCTCGAAGATTTAAATTGCTGACAAAAAAAATCAATGTTTTTCAAAAAGTTCTTGTCATATCATTTTATTTTTAAGAAGTTTAGATCTAGCTACAAAAAGATTTTATTTTTAAGAAAATTATTTTAACTTTTTTATGTTATTCAAAATAATTGTAATTTTTTTCATGTTATCCAAAATAAATGAAAAAATATATGTGCCCTAAACAACCTAACAATAATGTATAAGATAAAAGCAGGTATGCAACAACCTAATAATAATATATAAGATAAAAACACACTTCAAGGAACAATAAATAATGTGATTACTGAAACATTGAATCTAGAATGAATTAATAATGCTTCTGTTTCTTAACCTATACATAGAAATAAGTATTTTAAATAAGAATAAGTAATTAATAATATTTTAGAAGCACTACTTTCTCTCATTACACAGAAGAAATATGGATTATTTTGAATGCGGTAATTTTTTTTTTTTTTTTTGGATACAACTTGTGGTTATTTTTAAAAAAATAAGAAATTTCAAGGGTAGTTTTAATATAATAACATAGATCAAGGACTTCCAAACGATGACTCACGGCAAAATCTTGAATACATATGTAAACTGTTTGCCAAAAATGTGATGTAGGAGTAAAACTATATTTAAACATAAATATTTTTATTCCGAAAAATTTCCTTTTCTTCTCCATAAAATCACTTTCGGATAGATAGTACTTTGTTTATTTTTGAAAAAAAATTCAATACGCCGGGAATGAAGTGTGCCACTACAGATTTAATTTCTAAAAAGTGCTTTGTAATGTTTAAAAATTTGGAGCCCGTTATTGTAGATAAAGATCAATATATCCAATTTTCGTAAGTTTTCCGAACCCTATAAGGAAGTATTACTTATTTAGATAATTGTGTATGACCGAAAGTTTTTTTTTTTCTTTCACATGGCGGAACTTTCATGTGTAATCATTTAAAATAACTAGATATATAATTTCAAAAGTAATAGATATCGTGAAATAATTCGACTAGTTTTTCTTTGAATCCTATATTGCCCTTCACTCTTCAAAAAGCTATTTATAAATTCAAAGAAAGAATACGAGGTAAAATAGAATTAGAAGGGAGAGGGGAAGGAATGGCCCGTGTCGTGAATGGATGATGATTGCCCTAGCGGAGGCATTTGGGGCATGGTGAGAGCAGGAAATAAAAATTTAAAAAAAAAGTAGAAAGGAAAAGAAACTCCCCAACAGCCACCAGTGAGGATTGAACTCACGACCCCTGGTTTACAAGACCAGTGCTCTAACCACTGAGCTATGATGGCTCGCGTCACGAGGCTGTTCCTACGCACATACGCGGAGATAACAGTTCTTATTCTTTCTACTACTTATTGATGAGAATCATAGCCAAACTATAAGCGTTAACATGTAACAGTAATGAGCTCTTACTCTTCACCATCTGCGAGTACGCAATGCAAAATTGGACTGAGCGCCGTTCTTTTGATGTATTTTACATGATGATAAATTGAATATATTCAGTCATACGTCTTTTATTAACTAATCGTCTCATAGGTTATATTTCTTTCTTTTAGTTATAACAAATTGAAAGTCAACGATCTGAATTTGAAATTCACTTATCTTACGGTATTAAATATGGAGGTATACTTAAATTGGTATTACCTAGTACAAAACGCAAATTGTCGCCCCTTTCTAATTTTTCCACAATGAATATAGCACTTTTTATAAATGAATTTTCACTTCGAAATTACAGAATATTCTTAAATAAAATAGAAATATGAAATAAAGAAAATTAGTTTGTATTAAAGAGCAAAATTTCAAAATTTATTTGGACACAGGAGGAATTTAAAAATTAAAAATTGTAAAGGAGGAAAATACACAAAATAAACTTAATAAAAAATAATACAATTAAAAATCTAAAAATAAATTTAAAAATAAAAAAATTCTTTAAAAACCATTTTTCAAATTTTCAAATTTTGCTTTAGTTAAAATAAAAAGTATGAAATATATTCTTGATTCAACTCTCTATTCAAATGCGAATTTGAGTTGTATTTCGCAAAAATAACATATTTCAAAGTGGGCCATATGTAGTTTTATGACGAAATGGGCTTAACTGTCTTAAACGTTTAGTTTTAAAATTTCTATTACACGGCTGAATTAAATTAGCTTTAAAAAAAACTTTCATTCAAAAGTGTTTAAGTTACGAGTGAACTGCAAGTGCTGAAACTCAATTTTTTTTCTCAATTTTTTTCTTTAAATATTATATATAATAAAATATAATATAATTTAATTTATTTTTTATATTATTTTATTTATTATTTATATTTTAAAAAATTTTATATATTTCTTTAAATATTATATATATAAATAATAAAATGAATTATCATGTGTATTAATACATTTTTACCTCAGAATATTGAAAGTCAAACGCAATAAATTTAATTTGTCCAATTATTTTAGAGTCGAAACAAATTTTAAAATAATAAATTTTGAAAGTGAATTTCAATTTTGAATATTGAATTCACGTTCTCTGAATTTCACATCTCTTTTTGATAATCAAAAGGGGGGGGGGGTTACCAAATCGCTGTTAAACAACCCGTTTGATGGTTCTGAGCTGTTAAATATTAACGAAATGTGATTCCTCAGAAAGGCTTTACAGTTCTTTTAAGGGAGTCAATAATAAAGAACACATATATGAATATTATATTAATTAGAAAATTAATATGACAACATTTTCGTACGGAAGCCTAATATTTTCGTGTTTAATTATTGTGAAGAGTATCAGTAGACAGCTATCAGATACAGTTCTAAAAATCTTAGACATAAAATCAATTCTTCTTGTGCTTGGCTTAAAGGAAATTCATTATCTGAATACGAAAATCTTCAACGGAAGTGCTCATTATCCAATTCACAGTTTGAACTATACGTTACCGGTCATCCATTGTAAGCTGAAAAAATTTCTTCTGTACTGAATGTATGTAATATGATCATTTCTTTTGTTCCTTTAAGATTACACAAGAAGTTTAGTGAGATCACTGTTATAATAAATTTTTATTAAATATATACGTGAATTTGATGTAGGTGTTTGAAGAGAGGGGCACCTCATAATGGTAAATCATTAAGAGGTTTGTCCTTAACAGTATTCATGTAGCTTCCAAATGGATTAATAAATTAGTAAAATAGTAAAAAGTACATGCATAATACTTTTTTTTGCCTTTAAAAAAATACTAACTTAGAAAAATTATGCAAATTATTTAACAATTTGCAATGTATCAATTAAAAATTTCCTAGTTATTTTGGTTAATTTCTTAAAGTTTATGATGCCATATTCTATAGAATAATTTAATTTTAGCAAAGCGTTTTTAATACTTTAAAACATTTTATCCGAAATGTTACATTATTTTAAATAGACAGACGTTTAGCGAAAATTTTTGTTTCATAATATTTTTATGTATGATATATTGCTTCTATTTTTTCTCATTCTTACAAAACTAGCAATATTCCTTTGTCGATTTATTTCCTTTTTTTAAAAAAAAACTTTGTTTGTGACATGCTTAAAAAGGTGAAAGTAACACCACTATCTGCTGTTTTCGCTTTCGATAAACGAATGGTTTTAATATCACTGATATTTCAATCAAAACACACGCAGGTGAAATCACAACATAAAAATGAAAGTATCCAAGGAACAATAATGTGTTACAAAAGAATTTTTCTATTTTTATTTTCACTAAAATGTATCATTCATATATTTTATCTTTGTGGGTGCCTTCTTAGTCTGAAAATACGCTTCTTTATGGGGAGGTTGATTTCAGCAAGAAGAAATGAAAAATGCCGATTTATATAGAACGCATTTTTTTAAAAAACACATAATTTTTTTTAACAGCATGAATGACATTATTTGAAGAAACGGAACAATCCACTGTGATTGATAAAATGCCGAAGAGATAATCAGGGTTGGAAAAGGCATTCATTTGTACCATTCAAACTGATGCTTCCCACTGTTTCCTTTAGAAATTCTTTTCTACGCAGAATAATCCGTATTAGAATTTTTTTTTTCTAACTTTATTTGTAACTAACCACTAACTTCATTGGAGATACTTTTAAAACTAAATAAATAAATGGGTGTCGCTATTGAAAATATTTTAGTTGTAATCGTAGTCGCCAAATTTAGCGCAGTGCATCAATCTGGTAAAATGGTATAAAATATTGACACATTTTTCTCTGAAAAGATTGAAAGTGTATATTGACCAATATTTATGTCTTTTACTTGCATTTATTTTGAATTTGAAAAACCTTCTCTAGAGTCCGTAAGTTAGTTACCACATTTTCCCCTGCTGTATTATCTCAGTACAGGTTCAAAAAAAAAAAAAAAAAAAAAAAAAAAACTTTCTTATCACAGTAAAGATCAGAAATTGATGATAATAATTCCCTTCCTAATCATTGATGTCCATCGCAATGTAAAAATGCTGTTGTTCTTTGTTAAATTAACTTTGTAAGTATTGTTGTCACATAGTTGAAGTCAAGATGAAGGTAGATACGAGGATAGCAGAAAATGTCTTTGATAGAATCGTTTTTACAAGGTTATTCAAAGTAATTATGATATTTTTTTTATCAAGTTTACCATTGTCGGAAATGTTGTTGTTAATACTTTTTATTTATTTTTTTATTGTAAGAAAAAAATTTTTAGTCAATCTCTTACATAAATAAAGCTTTCAGATTTTTTTTTCTTCTGTGTACAGGGATTCATTGCTCACCTCAAATTAATGCAAGTGTTTCACCCGTTTGCTATTTATATATTTTTTATTTCAGTAAGAAAATTTTCTTTTGTCCTTCTTAGTATTCATCATATACGGGGAGAATATAAATTAATTACAACGAATAACAAATAAAAAAGTCGATTTTAATATAGTTTCCGGCATATTTTAATGATTTGTATTTTAAACCAAGCTTTTTCTTTTTTCCTTTTGTTTTTCGATATTCTAAAAGTCTAACAGAAACATATACTCTCTAAGTTTTCGCAATTACAAAATTTTTATTTCAGCTTTCAGTTGAAGGTTGTGATACTAACTTTAAAACTCCTGAACTGATTGATATATCTTAGCAGAATGAGTAATGAAGTTCCATATTTAAACTCTTTATCCCACTTTGACAGTCTGTACCAGGTTTGTCCGTGCCCCACGGTCATAATATTAAATAATGTGTCTCAGAGGACCGCAGTGCTCAGGTCGCAGAATCAGAATTTCCGCTAGGGATTCCGAAACAACCCGAAAGATTCCGAACCCGCCATGTAGTGAGTGGGTCTGGCAGTGACCTTCGAATTACGAAAGGGCCAGCTTGCTGGGATAATGAGTCATCATGAACAGGAAGAACCTCAACATAAGCAGGATGATAGCTTTATGTCCGCGATTCTATCAAACTAAAAGAGCATTTTCCGTTTTTAAATTAATTTAATATATATTTTTAAAAAAATGGTCTTCTTATATTTAAACTCATAACTATTATTTTTTAATAAAAAGATATATTTAATGATTGTTGACACTAATAAAAATGTAAGTAAATAAATATATTTGTTGCTATTTTTTATCTTCTTTGCATTCAGAATATGCACACAATAAAGCGATTAAATGCTTTTTAAAAACTTTTAGTAGTACTTAGCAGCAAATAACTTTAATACATTGTCTGTCAAGAATAACATTATAACATTTTTTGATCAATTAAATTCTTTTGAAATCATTATAAAAATGAATTAAGAGAAAGCTCTGTAAGAAATGAGGATGATAAAAGTCATCATTTAAAGAAAAATAAAGCAAAAAAAAAAAAGAATCTATAAATTTAAGTATAATTTACAGTGACTAGATATTGCTATGAAAAAAAAAAAAATCTTTGAAATAAAATACAAGCAATAATTTGTATTATTCTGATTCAACCCTAAAATAATTATTATCTTGTCACAATTTTATAAATATTTAACTCGTAAAAATTTAAAAGAAAATACTTATTTATATCTTTAAATATAAAAAAAGCATCTTTTATTTCTATAAAATAAAGCGTTTCACAAAATCAATATTAACCAAACTATTTTCCTAATTAATCGGATTGTTTATTTCAATTCATAAATGTTATTACAAAATATCTTTGAAAACTGATCTGATGAAAATAAAACTTCTGTAAAACACCTGTCAAAATTTAAATAAAATACAACACTATTATATTATTTCTAATTTTACAAGAAGTTTGATTTTAGTTCTTTTTTTTTAAAAAAAATTATACTATCTCTTATGTAATATGTAATACTTTCAATGACTTTCCTAATACTAGTGTGAGACGCATTAAAATTAATGATATAAAGGCATTTAATTATTTCAATTTCTTTCGAATTTCCTCTATGAATATTCGAAAATAGTATTTTAAATTCTGCTACGTATTTTGAAAATTTCATAGATTTTTAATCAAGTCAAGAATAATCATTATCGTAAAGAAATTTTTTAAATTCTTAAGTAAATACCGTAACTAATCAGATTTGCGAAGGTCACGAGATCATTAACTGAGAAGGTCATTAAATCTATAGTGCGTTGAATGACCACCTGCTGGTAAAATGTTATAACAGAGATGGCAATTTAGGTGTTCGTTCTAATCTTCTAACCACCTTTCAAAATTATGAGGTATGTTTTAAAACAGCCATCGTGCTGCTTCGAAAAAACGGAATGTTGTTTCACCCAAGCTAAACCTGGCTTGTTCCTCTTTGTATTTATAACTAAATAATCCCTTCTGAAAAAAATTAAAAGCAGGATAAATTAAAGTTCACTAAAATTTGAAGTTTCAAAAATTTTCTTTCTCAATTTCTACTATATGTAAAATGTGTTAAATCTATTTACACAGATGATAGTAACTTTCTCAGTGTTGTAATTCTTTGTATTTTATATCATTTTGTGTAAATCCTGTTATCTTTTGTATCAAAAGTGATTAGGTGTTGTAAATGTACTACGAAAGTTTTCCTGTAACCACGTTTCCCATATGGTTAGCTTTCTGTATAGAGAGAAAACAGAAGACAATAAAATTTATTTGGTGATCCGTTCATTATCATGCTGGGTGATAGACTGCTAATGACTTTCATAAGTGTAGCAATTGTTAAAGCTGCTTTCCTTGAAGAACTGATAAAGATTATCATCTGGGAGGGTATAAAGGTTGTCCACAAGCAAGGATTTGTAAAGAAAGACAAAGAGGAGCTTTTATTACTCTAGCGGAGATGTTTTCAATTGCGATTCTAGTTGAACGCTATTTAGGGAAGTTCGCTTGTCTTGATCTCAAAATGTATAGAATCCTTTAAAGAGAACTGCACATATTTTCTCTGTATATTTTGTTATTAAATGTGTATTCTAGATTCAAGGACTGACCATACTTGTGAAGTTAAAGCTTGCTTTCAGTTCGTTACAAGCTGAAAACTAATTTTTAATCGACTTTAGAGTATTTTACTTCTATAATTTAAATGATTTCTATAGACGATAGTATAATTCCAAGAATTTCTTTTATCATTTTGTTTACTTTACTTTTATCTTCGGCACAAAACAAATTTCATTGCTTTGGCATAAATAGGTTAAATACGGTTTATTAAGAAAATTTTTTAAAAAATGATCAAAAACTTGAAAATTTTTAAATTTCGTAATATAAAAAAATAATCTGATCGAATATTTTCTTAAATTAACTTCACATGTTCAAAATTTGTCCATAACTCATTAAAAAAATTATAAATAAAAGTCTTTGATTAGATAACTTCTATAATTTATTTAAACAGAAGCAGCTATATATTTGAATTCAAAATTTAATTTAAAAGGTGTAAAAATATGATACAAGCAATTAAATACATAGGATTTTTCTACCAAAAATTCAAATTTCTTTAAAAATCTTAATTAATTTTAAAAATCTTATTTAATTTAATTTCTTTAAATTATGAGTTTGAAATGTTACAATAATATCTGTGAAAAAATGAAAGTAGTCTTGGAATAACTCTTATCCAGAGGGGATAGTCTCTTTAACCCCCTCTGGAATTTCATGCATGCATACGAGTCTAAGAACACTAAAAGAGGAATTTTATTATCACGACATTCTCAAATAATTTCCTAATATTAGTGGATTAATTACCATATTTGTGCTGCTTTTTTATTAATATTCTGTGAATTAAAAATACTTCCGATATTAGGCAATGAACGCAAAGCTATTATTATTTTATAAATAAAATAATATTAATTATTTTAAAAATAAGATAATTCATTGTTCCAAATAATTTGAATTATGATATCCTTATGTTGAGAAAACTTTTGATTATTATTGCAATATTTTATTTCAAGCTGCCTGAAAGAAAAGTTTTCATAGATATGAGTTATATGCTCGAGAAAACAGGTTCTAAGTCTTCGGCATTCCGGCATTTCTCTACTCATCTTGCAGCAACTTTTTTTTTTTTTTTTTTTTTTGCGTTATTTTATGAGCTTGTACTTAATGGCGAGGGTTATCTCAGATACGATGTTAAATAGTGATTACAGTAATAATAATTAATTATTATTTTTCAAATTCATTTATTATTATTTTTTATTCCTCTGGTCGTTTGACGAAATTTATTGGTTCAATCGATTTTTTTAAATGCACGAATATTACTGCCGGTTTGTACATTCACATATTTCTCTAAGAAGTACACATGAAACAAGTAACTATAGCTTCTCTGGTCTTAACATTTCTAATAAATGCAGAAAGCAGATGGCGTCGAAAATGCGATTTTTATTCATTTGACATTCCATTTTAATGATTTGGAACATAAAATCAATAACATTTTAAGAGTAAAAAACACTATCTTTTTGAGCGTTATATCCTTTTTCAAATGATATAAAATTTTTGCAAATATGTTTTATTTTTTAGTACATTTTTAAATTTAAAAACATTCCAAATTTATTACTTAAAGCAGTTTTATACTAATGGTGCTTAGTCTGAGAACGGTTAAAAATTACTTTTTTTTAAACATAGGCACGGCATAATAATAAGTATTTACGTACTTAGCATATTACTTTAATACTGAATTTATGAAACAATCGTGTTTTATGAAGAAAAATCATGTTTGAAATTTAACTATTTTCTATCTAAACTGCTAATTTTCTTTTCATACATGATATTCTTGTGGATTATACTTTGTAATAGATTGAAAAGTAGCTGAAAGAAAAAAAAAAAGTGGGGGGAGGAGTGTTCTTACAAGAAAGTCTATAACTTTCATTAATTTTTTTCATTTCAAAGATAGACTTAAGAAATGTTTTGAACTTATATACAGGGTGTCTCAAAAACCTTGACCGGGGCTTTTATTCCTTAAATATTAATCACGGACATATACTGTAAATTACAAAGTTGCGTAAAAAAAGATGCAAAATGTTATGAAATGGATTAAAATTTTCAGGGGATTAAATTTAAAAAAATACAAAATTTAAATTACTGACCCCGTACAAAAAAATTCCCAAGAGTAAAATGTGCCCCATCCTCTAATAAGGTCATGTACAAAATTTCAGAATTTTATCATGAAAACTCTCAAAGATATGTTAATACAAAGTTGGTGAAGGGTCAATCACAAATTAAAATGCAAATGTTTACAGCTTCAGTGCAAATGACGCGACGCAGGAATGCCTCATAAGGAAATAAAATGTGCTTTATAATCATTAGACTGTAAATAATATACTGACAATTATCTAAATATAATATTAATTATTTACTGATTAATTTGACGAAATACTTAGCAGAAAGCAAATAAATAAATTAAAATTAAAATTAAATAAATACTGACAATTGTTGTAGCCTGAAATTATATATTCATTTTCAGATATTTAAAGCATCAAGTTGATAGAATCAATGAATAAAATAAAAATTGAAAGTATCAAGGAATCAATAGAAAAAAATACTGATAGAATCAATTAATGCAAAAAGCAAAATCGAGAAAATCAATTAAACCGTTTAACAGTTTTAGAAAGATGAAAAAGAAAGTAATGGTGGAAAGAAAGAATGAGAGAGAAAAATGAACTTTTGTTAATTTTTAAGCTGCTGAAATAAAATGCAAAAAAAATCTCATTTTGTGGATGATTCCGTATTCCACAAGCAGTCTGTTTGTGAACTATAGGATGTACATATTAATGGTTTTCGAGGTTTAAAGATAACATATATAAATCAATAACTAACTTAAATATATTATTTAAGGTGGACGAATTTGATTTTTCAATCATTTTTTTTTATTTATTTAACCGAAAAATAACATAAAAATTTAACCTAAACATTGAAGGAAACGCAGGACTGACCAAAGGGGTGCCTGTGCGAATAATGTGCACTGATTTAGTGTACGAAATCCAGATATAGTGCACAAAGCTCACAACATCTGACTGATTTTGCAAAAGGGAAATACTTTCTTTTTCCTTTTGTTTTAATATGTATATTCATTTAAGAATTATCACGTGATTTTTGCACATTTCACACCGGCCAATACAAATTAAGTTAACTATTTTGAGTCTCACTGCGCTAGTTGCTAGAAAACGCCGAAGCCATAATTTTAAATATAATTGACAATGGCATTATTTTGTTTAAGGAAAGATTCGTAGTTTATCACGAACATGAAAAGTCATGAAGGTATTTTTTAAAATTATAATTCACATAATATTCACAGACTGACTGAAGACAATCTTTTCAAGTATAACAAAGAGTTAAGTACAAATTTGCAAGATATTATCAATTGCATTGACTTATTTAATTAAATAAAATCTGTCATTGAATTTCTACAAAATTTCAGAAATATTACAATATTTATTTAAAAATAATCTAAATTTTGTTACTATTTTAAAAATTTTATTGGTCCTACTACTTATCATCATATCTGCAAAAGGATCTTTCTCACGACTGAATATAATAGAAAATTACTTGAGATCTCAAGTTAGCCAAGAACGATTTACCTTCTTAGACATTTTCATCTATTTGATCCAAATTCGACAAAGAAAAAAAACAACCCTAAATTTTGATGAAATTATCAATACAATTACCACAAAATACGCAAGAAAATGAAATAAAAATCACGTGTTGTTAACTTATTCTAGTAAGTGGCTGGATTGTACAGTGCAAGTTTATGAGGCAATTGTTTTTTATTTGATTTATTAATAATTTTTGTGAGATTTTAATGCTAACTTCATAAAAAGATTTTAATTATTTATCATTTTTATATGTTTCCAAGTCTTTTCTATACCAACTTATACATAATAAATAGCAAAATGTAATAAATTATTATTTGGTTGTACGAAATTCGTTTCAAGGCTCCTCAAGTTCATTTTGCACCCGGCCCCGCTTTTGTTCGGGCCGGCCCTGAGAAACGCTATAATCTTGCTGCATGATAATCCCCTCCAGATAAAGCTGTTCATCCAAAATAAATATTGTCAATAAATAAGAGGATTCAATCTGTTTGCTCAAACTGTTTTTATTTTCTAATTTTAGTCCACTCGGAGCCAATTTCATTTTTTGAACATTTCTTAGAGACGATGATAATTCAACTGATCAGATGCTCCGGATGTTTTCAATCCTGGATAGTTTATCCCTGATTGAAAGATGAATTAATCAGAATGATCCCGGCTGCTCTAGAATTTAAGCTCTAGATTTGTCTAGAGCTTAAATTAAATGTCCGAGATTCTACTTATATGAAAATAGCTACTATTATAAACTAGTATTACATTTCATTTTTTTAAAAAAAAACTAGTTTAAATAATTAAATTTAATAGTTTTACAATTTTTAATATACATATAAATTGACAAGACGTTGTGGATTACCTAGGGCAATGCGAGTGTTCCGACTCTTTTTCACTCCTCTGAAAAGAGTTACTGATTTAAATCAAATGCTTTGAATTATTCCGCATATTACTTATCCGCAGATATTTCATATTACAAAGGATGGACTAGATTTCTTCAATTTAATTGCTATTATCATTTGAAATTGCTGTCTTGCACATTTCTTTACAGTTTTACTTCGTGATATTTCTTAATGAATCATCAATAATATTTTTGAATTCTGTATTTACTATTGGTTTACATTGTTTTGTAATAAAAACTATCTTTTTATGAGACACTTTCATTTATATCTTGGGAAAAAATTATTTTACTCGATCACTGTGTGCGTCTGAGGGGAGGAAGGGAAACCAAGAATAAATTCTTATAACATTTGTAAAATTATAAGTAGAAAAAAAAAGAGCTAATAATATGAAAACTTATTAACATTTTACTTTTTAAATATATTAATTCTTTAAGAATCCAATTAAAAATGTTGGTAAGTTTACTAATTGCCATATCGCGTAAACAAAGTGAAAAGCTTAAAGCTCAAAAATAATGTGCCCGCACAGTACAGAAAAGAAAAAAGAAAAAATAATGTGGCTGCCTTTCGAAACTCTCCCGTGGGGGCAAAAAAGAGCAACTTGTTTGGTTGCATTGCAGCCTGAAGAGTATGCATTCGGTTCACAAGCAGCATGACCTTTGTTCGAAATGATGAAAAACAGAGAATACGTTTGTTGGAGAGGCATTTTTTTAAAATTTCAAGGTTTTCTGAAATCACAGACGGCCGGTACAAAAAAGACAATGAAGCTGTCACACAGAACTAGTGAGCTGAGGAATTCAACATTTCTCTCTCAGTTTTTGTTCGTTTGTGCATTAACACTGCTAAATTTTATGATTTCCGATCTCACAAGGGCACCTTGGTGGTTTATCTCTTACGTGGTGAAATAAAGGAACAAGATGAAATTTTATAGAGCAGTGATTTCAAAAGTGAAAAAATTTAACCTCTTTGTCCTTAACACAATGAAATTTGCATAATTCGAACATTTTTTATTCGAATTTATGGTTCAATAGAATTGCAATTATTTAAGTAAAACGGAGATCAGATTGATTCGCATATGAGGAAATTCGAATGAAGCTCAAAAATCAAGCATATGAAAAAACGCCCGACATAAAAAAAATATAAACTTGACTTTATTCTTAAAATTTAATTTAGTAAACATATGGTATAGAAAACTGTAAGAGTTATTAAAAAAAAAAAAACCCTACAATTTCAATATTTTATCCAATTTCGATACTCTCCGTTTCCCCCCCCCCTTTTTTTTTTCCTGAAGTCGGTTCGGATAATTGGAAACTCTCTGTAATTCGATTTTTTTTAGCTCTGTTCCCATGCATTTCTTGTTAATTTAAACATCAAGTGTAATATTTTAACCTAATGTTAAAATATCATCGATAATTTGATTTTATTTTGGTTAGTTCGAAGTCAAATCTAAAAAGTGAGAAAAATTGTTTTTCTTAGTTAAGCATGTTAAGGACTTTAAAAAATTTTTAAGGTCCTTAATGAACTAGAAGAATTCACTGCTGTATAATAAATTCAAAAATAATAATTAAAAAAGTTTCTCACTTTTGTTTTTATAATAATAACTTTGAACTTGTTACATGAATATTACGCTATCATTTATATATATTCGTTGCATTCAAGATACTATAAACTGTTTTGTTTATTAAAATTTTTTACTCATTTGCTGAAATTATTATCTTAAAAATTATGGAAAATTTTATGAGTATCATAATTATCACTTCAATCAATATGATTATTATTACTGTTTATTTATCAATTACGTATTGTTTATTAAAACAACTGAATACTAAGTATGAAACTCTATTTATTTTTTAGTTTACTTTTTTTATACTCATTTTTAGCTTTTTTCCTAATTCAAATTTTTGGATAAGTAGAATTTTTATTGCAGTTTTACTGTATTTTTAATTGCTTTTTTTTATTGTAATATATTAATATGAAATTCGAAGAATCTTTTTATCTGTTAATATGTAGATGATTAAAATTCGTCTATAGTCTATGGTTTCAAACTTTTTTCGCTAGTTAGTCTTTTTTAGAAGATATAGATTTTTGCTATCAAATTTCAATTTCAAAAAACTTATTGCGAAATAATTATCGAAAATAATAAGGATTGAATGTAGTTCTTTATTACTTACCTGCTTAATTTTCTCTATAATCTAATCCATTGACACTTTTCGTTTCAGGAATGTGCTGTCCTACTGAATCAATCAAAAATTCATCGATTACTTGCAGATTATATGTCACTTTAGTATCGAATTATAACGTCCTAGAATTATTTAAATTTCCTCTTATAAATTTCAGAAGCGATAATTCGATACAAATATAAAACATGGACAAGACGAATAAAGGGTTAATTCATGGTGAGTTTATGAATAAAAAGTCATGATAAATACAATTTCTTAAATAAGCAGGATTCCAGACATGCTCGCAAAAGTATATTTTTGAATTCGTAATATTTATGGTAGAACATGTAGTTTTTATTAAATAAACAACAATCAAAACAGTAACTTTACAAAATTTACAAAAATTAATGTTTAATCAATAAATTAAAAAACAATTAAAACTTGAATAAAAATGGCTGTATTAATTTAATTCTGAAATGAAATATTCTTTAGTGTCTTTTACAAACCATATAGGCTCAGAAAAATATATGACACGAAATAAAAATGTAAACTTTTCATAGTAGGTTCAGACGTTTTTCAACCAAGCTTAAATAAATACGATTTTTTAAATCAGAGTTATTTACATATGACTCTTTTTCTTTTGTGACAATAACTGAAACATTAACCAATTCAAATAATTAAATAATAATATAAAAAATTATGCATTTATGAATTCAAATAATAAAAAAACGAAATAAATAAAATATTAATTAATATTTTTAATTAGGGTGTTTTTTAATTGTTTTTATTTATTTATGTTGAAAAACTTGAAAGAGCCAGATAAATTTTTTTTTCTTTCATGAGTCTATTGGGGGCTACTTCCTATAGTTCAAAAGCCCTACTTAAACCATGAAATAAATTTATTTTCGTTTTATATATATTTGTTTAATCTTTTTTTTTTTTTTACGAAGCTGCTCAGTGTGTAAAATTTGCTTTCATTAAGCAGACTAATATTATAAATACAACACAAATAACAAATTAATTTTTTTTAAATATTATACTTCCGTATCGTAAAACCGTATACAAGGGGAAACGTATTATCTGTACCCGACTTTTATTTTTACAACCCCCAGTGAGTAATTATCAATTTCACAAAATCTAACTTTTCATACGATCCCCTATTACCTATAGTTATAGTTTGTAAAAGTTTACACATATCCTAATGAATATAATGCAAAAAGTTTGACTCTTGAAGGACAAAATTTGACAGAGATATTTCATCTTAAAATTTGAGTTGACTCATTTTATGTGTGGCTGCGATACGTGTAGTTACAGACTTGTGGCTGCGGTACAATTCTGATTTTTATAACTTCGATTATAGCCCTGCTCATCATTTTTATTTCGCTCCTTTTATCCGGTGCTATCTGAAAAATCTATCTTCAGGATGTCGATTCTACTTAATTAGGTATATTCAATCTACATAATTTAGTCTAACATAGAAATTCTCATAAACTGAGACAGATGAATTTTTAAAATAAAATATATCTGTCAAATTTTGTCCTACAGAAATCGAACTTTTTCTGTTATAATCGTTAGTATGCGTGTAAACTTTTACAAAATATAATCTATAAACTATGGCGCACTGTATAAATGTTTAGATTTTATAAAACTGATTTTTTTAAACTTTCAAAAATATTATAGCATGACACTCATGATTACTTCATTTGAAAGGCTTTGCAACAGAAAGTACAAATCTATGCCCAATGGTTGCAGAAATAAAGGCCGAGTAAAGATAACACGATGCGTCCTGGACATAAATAGTTTTGTATATATCAAGCTCTACAGAAAATGAAAAAATAATTTTCAAAATCTGATTATTTGCTGAAACTGTATACTTTATTTGCACTTTTACAAAATTTGACTTGCAAAATATTTAGATATATTAAATAAGTGATGCAATGGAGAAAATTAGGAGACATGAATCCGCCTTGATTACTGAACAACTTGAGGCAGTTATTTAGCTTGTTGGATAATCAAAGGCAAAAGTCTTTAATAGCTTTTAATAAATATCTCGCATTGTATTTTACATAAAAAAAATTTACACAACTTTTATTATCTCTTCAAAGAAATTAAGATGGCATTGAACCGGGTTGTTAGACATTAACAACACATTTAACTTCAAAATGTCACGACTTAGATCGGTCTATGAAATTTAAGCTTTTATGTGCAGCATATTATAAGAAATTTATAAAAGAAAATTCAATGAAGACTTTGTTTCATTAGTTTACAACAATGTCTGATTTTATGCTTTGGTTTTAAGTTTCTTTTTTGACCAGCTGATAATAAAATGTATATGAAAATGATTTTGTTTGTTTAAAATTGTGAAAAATGGAAATTGCCTTTAATTTTCCGATATCTCTATGGAGATCTGCAAGCCTGGAGAATGTTCGAAGAATCCTTCTTGGCCTTGTTCGAAGAATCGTGATTCCATATTCTAGAACTTGCTCGATCTTATAAAAATGTATCATTGTATAGAGCTTCAAGTAGAATTTCGGAAAAATGTTGAAAGTCTTGAGAAACACCTTAAGCGATGGGTCGACCTTTTCACTGATAATAAAAGACAGCTAGTAGAAAGATAAAAAGAAAAAAAAAAAAAAAAAAGAAAGAAAGAATGAAATAAAGAAAAAATGAGTGTAATAAAATGAATCTTCGCCTTTGTACTGTCAGTTTAAACTGTGGGAATCTACTTCAATCGAAGCAATTAAAGCCCATTAGAAATTCTGATATGGGGCAAAAAAGTAGTTCAAGGCTTGCCAGTATCAATTTTTCTGCTACATGCTTAAAGTGAAATAGACTTACTTTTTAAAGATTTATCACCATGCATTTTTTAATCGTTGTCTAGATTCCAGATTATTTCACACATTCTGAAACTAAAGACACCAAACAATTTTAACAGACGTGACTAGGAAAATAATGTAATGGAGGCAGCTCTTTTTCAGAGAATTAATAGTAACTGATTAGGGATTGAAGGAAAAATTAAAAGAGGAGGAGGGAGGTTCAGAGATCACCTAAAAAAATCCGACACCAATGATTTAGAAAGTTCTAATAGATTACTGAAAGTCCAATGATACGCGCAATCATTTTGCCAGTCAAAGCACGTTCACGCATTTTGAAACTCGCGACCGAAATGCATGATGTGACAGTTGCCAAATGGACTAATAATGTGCATACACCCTTCGCGAATTAAAACGACCGTGACACTGAATAACCATCTGCTTTGTTCTTAACTATTTGAAAAGGAAAATATGTGGGATAGTGTATAAGCATTTGATGGAAATTCCTTTTATTTCTCACGATACAATTACCTAAAAAACGTAAACGAATTTTTTAGGTAAACTGTAGTACTTCAGAAAGGAGGTGAAAAAATTATCAAAAATTCCATCTTCACATGAAATAAGTCAAGTTAAATAAAAGTGAAATATAAAATTAAAATAATGATCAGTTCTTTTTCCAATTGCTAATTCATCATTTATGACTAGGAATGAAATTTATATGTAGTTCAGTAATAAACTTTTAAAACAATGGATGATTGCATACTATGTTTTATAGAAAAGAACTTTTTCGTTTCTTCGTCCCTTACTATAAGAATCAGCGTACAATAAAATATTCTTTATACTTTTCGTGTGAAGCTGTTATTAAATGTATATTTCTAATATGTTTTAAATGCATATTTCTAATTTCTATAGCTATCTTATCAACCCACTCTAATCGGAAGAAATAAAAATTGATTTTAAACAGAGAAGAAAACATGGACCCAAAATTTTATCAAATGTTAAATTCATGCGTTATCAGCCGATTTTAAATAAAGCAAAGAAAGAATTAAAATCTGCTACTGAACAGAAAAACATCTGCCCTTATGAGAAATTTGATAATCAGAGAATTTGTTTTACACAAAGCAAAATAATCATATAATTCCTATCGAATTTGAAGCTCTAATATATTTTCAAGTTACCACCTCCCTTCTTTTTCAATCAGTTATAACATCATGTTTTATATAGAAATGACAAATGGTCGCTTTCTCTCCTCTCGCTACATTCGTGCTTTCTGTATAAATATATATAAAGATAATTTCGAAGATGCACAGCCATAAAGAAGAAACTTTTGAAATTTTAACTCCGATTTATTTCACCACGGGAGTCATAATTTTTACAAGAGAGAAGCGGTGATCAAATCGACATCTATTTACATCGCGATATAAGAGCGAAGTGATCGAAATTTCCCCCTTCAGTAATTTCACTTTGTAGACTTAGGAAAGGGAATTTTAGGTATCTTTAAAAGAATGTTGTAAGCATTAGGGATTTTTATCCTTGCTCTCGAAGAGTCAGAAAATGCTAAAGTCATTGGTTTTCTAGAGCGGGTGTTAAAAATAATTAAATAAAAAGCGGGAATTGGATCAGGAAATAAGAAAACATTTTTGAATGGTTAACACGCACTAATTTTTAAAAAAATTAGGAAATTACTTAAGATTTAAAAATATCATTATGTTTATATAGCAGGAATATAATATTGCACTTTTTAAAATAAATTAAAAATCGTTTTATTCATTTTCATTCGATCGGAATGAGACATAAAAACATTTTAAAAAAACGGAAATGGATCATTGAATGTTTTTATTTCGAATTCGTACCACGGTTTTCACTCGCAGATAGAATGCTACAAAAATAATTGGTTCGAATGAAAGTTCGAAAGTGTTTAAAAATTACGACTTCAAATTTCTCCCTTTAAATCAAGCAATTCCAATGTATCATTATTATAAAGATGGTCTCAATTTATTATTCTTGTGTAAACTTTACCTTATAATTTATTATTATCATTAATATTATGAAATAGTGATATGTTTTTATTTATTTTCACATGGGTATATAAATAAAAAGAATTGCTTGGATGATACGTGAAATAGACAATTATCCCAATTTCTCACGCTGGAAACTTATTCTTCCGTGAATACAACAGGTGCCACTCTATGAACAAGGCCTGGGTTTTTTTAATGATAACCTCTATTGCATCTGTTTGGAACCGGCCCATCTGAAGCGGTTAAGCATTTGTGTGTGTGTTGTCAGGATGAGCTGCATGATTTTATTCACTTATGACGAGCCCTTCTCTCTCTCTCTCTCAAAAAAAAAAAAAAAAAAAAAAAAAAAAAGGGAAAAACCATTTTTTATTAAAATGTTGACTTATCTAGTTTCCATTACCGATATAAGATAACAGAATATTTTCTCAATAAGTTTTTTAATAAGTGTCTGTAATTACCATTTTAATTTGCTTAAATCCTTCTCCTCCTGCGCGGGATCTTTTTTATATCGGATAAAATTTCCATGGCAAAATTTAGCCTGAAAAAATGTTTGCGACAGATTTATAATGGGAAGATTATATTTAATAATATTAGAAACTGTTAAACATAAAAAAGAAGATGAAATTTGCTGTGAAAAATGAGAAAAGAGAATTTGAAAGTTATAAATGGATTCTGTTTCCGAAAACCAGTTTGTAAGTTTTTTTATTCACAGTTGTAAAGCAAAACAAAGAAAAAGGTTTCATATTATTTGAAAATAAGTTTTAAGAAATATTACCATTCCATTTCCGAAACCATTGATAAATGCATTTATTACAAAAGGCGTAAGCGATTTTCAGTTTTTTTTTAATGGGATAATGGTGCGTAATTCAAATAATTTCCATCATATTAAATGAATTTCTAGAAAAATATTCCGATATGTACTTGTATGAGACCTACAAAAAGACCTCATCCAGTTCACTTCATTAAAATAATGATGAAACTTTAATCATTTTACATGCATAATTTGTAGTTTTAAAAACACAAAATGAGTTGGTAGTGCTAGAAATATCGGGATATTTATTTGCGTCAACGATAAAAAAAAAAGCATTTGGCTTCATTCTTTTCCATTCGAAAACATAAATTAGTCAACATATTTCTTAGAAATGTTATCTTGATCTCAATTTTTCTTAATAAAGTTCGATTGATACTTTCTCTCTATAATGAATTATTATTAATTCATAAAATGAAAACCCATGCCTAGCAAATTTATTCCTCATTAGCATTCTAATTTCATTCTTTAGAGTAGTTATGAACCCTTTGAAATGAAATGCCGAATTCAACATGTCATGAACTTTTTTGAGCAAACTGAAAAAGACGAGCTGCACCCATCAGAAATTATTGAGATTTGATGCTTTTTATGAAAAGTTTTATGTGTGAAAAAGTCCTTGAGTTTCTATATCTATTTCTCTTCTTAAAACTATTAAATCTAAAATAAATAAATTTTCTGTCTAAGCAGTGCCTGTTGAAAATAATTTATGGTTTAAAAGTTTAAAATTAATTTTTGATTTATCTTATGAGCTTCTGAAGCATTCTTCTGAGCTCAGAAGTTATTTTAAGTTGAAGTATTTTGAACTTCATTTCATGTATACATGTTCTTTGATATAAACATTAAGTCACAGATCGTTTGCTATTCAGCTATTTTATAGCTATTCAGATTTTGAGTCTTCATATTTCTAATATAATTTTCTCACGAAATTTTAAAACATTTATTCTAGAAAAATTCTTTAGAAATATGAAAATAGCGTATCTAATAGAATGGGATTAATTCATGGTCACGTGATAAACATAAAATGATCTCCATCAGTAGAAATTTCGAATTTACTATTGGTCTTATTGATTTCTCAAAAACATTCTTCAGCTCTTTGAAATTGTGTCTCTTTTCAAATTTTATTTTGTAATTTAATTCTAGCTTGTTTATCATAACTTCAATTTTATTTTGTAGTTTTTCCCTTTTTCATTCTTAAACTCCATCTAATTTATTTTATATCATTATTTGTTAACGTCGAAGTTACTTTTCATACGGCTCTCGTATGAATGACCAGAAATATCGCAAATTACCAGACTGATAATCGCAGGGAAGGGCAAGTCAGTATTATGCCACACGTAGTAAGCCCATTATTTTATGGTGAATCCCTCCCAAACCATACTTTCCATAAGCACAGAACTCAGTTAATATATATATTTTGAAAATGTTACGGATTATTCAAGAATTTAAAATAAAACTAAATATAATTTAATCATTTCGAACCCAATATAGAAAAAAGGTTTGTTTATTTGATATATTGAGTTTTGAAACATTTTAAAATATATTTTTACCAGCGTGCTAGAGGCATAATGAGGATGATGCCATCTAGACCATAGTAATTTTTTTGTTTCTCATCGTCTAGTCGTATTTGTTGGATTAGACAGAAAAAACGCAAAATTATTTTGTATTCGTGATTCTCTTTAAGGTTACCTCCCGGGGAAATCAATACCCTGCTACCGCCCTTAAAAGTTTGAAAGTGTATTGTTTCTTGTATGCATGTTGCGCCAATTCCCCGTTATCGTCCATTATCATGTCACAAAGTAGTGAAATTTAGAGTTGAAAACAATTTAATTGTATTTGTACATCTTTCCAAACGCTTGATTCAACCTGTGGGATTCCTTGATACAATATCCCCCCCCCCTCCGGATTTCAAAAGTCTTTAATAGCATCTATAACAAAATCCTCCGAATGGAAACAAAACATAAAACATTTATAAACATTTATCTAAAAATACCAGACTGATTTGAAGAAACGGATTTGTCTAAAAACACCATATGTTTAGATGCATATTCCAAGGTTTTATCCCATGTTTGATACATGTACATCATATAAATACACACAAGAATATCCACTAAGTTTCACAAACTTTTAAGATGTTTATCTTTAAAGAGCTATATTTACCGATTTCTTACAAATCTGTATCTCTACTATTAGTAAAAGCGAATGTGTATATATTGGTTCTCTATAAGGCAGACCACCAGAACTAAAACTACCAAATTTAGCAAAACAATAAACTTTTGAGAGTAATAATGTCATTTTGAGGAGTTTTTTTTTTTTTTTTTTAATTTTCATTAGAATTTTAATCGACACAATAATAAGACAAATTTTAGCTCAAACCAAATCCCTCACTTCCAACACGGACGGAGGATCTTTGCTGAATGTCCTTGGTGCAAGACAGATCTAGCCTCCCCAAATCACATTCTTAAATGTTTAAATTTTACGATTTTTGAGATTTTAAAGGATCCGCTATTGTTTTGGGACTTTTTAGAGATCTTTGGTTTCAGGGTATAGCTGTGCTATACCACCTGGGATTAGAAACAACAACAACAAATTTTAGATCTTTTCACTGGGTATTTTCAAAAATATAATGAGAAAACTATTTTTATATTTTCTAAAGATTTAAAATATCTTTTTAATGATACCAATTTAGTTGTCCTAAATAAATGTTTTTAAACATGATTTTGGACAGCATTTTTCATTGATATAATTAAAATTAAACTGACATGGTTTCATCAAATATTTAAACCACATATTATTTATCTATTAAAAATGATATAAAATTTTTTTCAGCTTTTATATACTAAAAATTTTCTGATGCAATACCAATTTTATTGCTAAGTTGCTTTGCCACAAATTTTAGAGCATTTTAAAGAAAATCAATTCTTAAATAGAATTTGTAACATTCCGATCTTTCGTTGCAATAAATTTTAGTTTATTTATTTTGTTTTGGCATTTTTTTAAGTCCCATGCATATATCTCTTTAAACATTACTTGAAGGCAAGAGAAACGTACCAATAAAAATTTCGCACGTTCCTTCCCCTCTTTTTTTTGAATTAAGTAAAATAAATAAATAAATAAATCTGTGTGTTTATTAGATTCAATCGATTCAGTTTTTAGCTAGAATTTCAAGTCCATCTTCGCACTTATTTCCAGATCAAAAGAGGAAAGAAAAAAAAAAAAAAAGAATTTTATGTTCTTTTTTTATGTCATTTTGGTGGCAGGAAAAAATGTGCATACTAATGTATATCAGCTTTTTTTTTTTCTTCCTTTCTGCTACAAAAAATGACATTTTAAAACAAAACAAAAACACACACTCACTCATTTTTTTTCTTTCTACCCCACTTTTAACAGTATACACCGACGATATCTCCAGACAATTTCTCTGCTTAACACTTTTAACAACTGAATATAAAAGTCATGCTGGAAAGAATCTTAGTTTCATTCGTGCAATTCGGTATATTTTCTAATCTATTGATTCATTAAAATTTCGTTTAAACTCTTCAATATTTCCTGAGTACAACGTTATTATTATTATACAGTTTAATACAAGTACCAATACATTTCCTGAACCCTGTGCTATTATTATACAGTTTAATTCAAATACCAACACATTTCCTGAGCACTCTTTTATTATTATACAGTTCGTTACTTGGTCTTTTATAACAGTCAATGCTTTCATTTTACCAACTATTGAATAAGTTGTAAATTTTAAAGTTTATTGGCATAATCCACATCAGTACTATATGATAAACGAACCATCTGGACGACGAAAGTGGCTAAACCAAATGTTACCAATCACACCACTTTCAGTTCGAAAGTTACTTCTTAGTTTAGAAATGTAACACCGAATGGCTACATATAAAGACTCTATTGATGTTCACAAGCAAACGAATTTTCGACGTCCTTTTTCGGTCCGAATTCTCTCCCCCTTGTTTTGAAACATGGGCAGGGAAAAAAAGACTGCTTTTGACCCCTCTTTGGAAGTTATTTTGGCGGCACCGAATTTTTCAGCCCATTTTGGGCTTGCCGCAAGCGTCAATAGGAGGGGAAGGGAGGGTCCGAGATGCCTTTTCGTCGTTTGGAGCCGGTTTCGCATGGATTCCGACCGCACCAGAGAGCCGTTTCAGCCTGCAGCTTCCATTTCCAGTCACAAGCGATACAGAATTAAGTAAAAAATGTAACGCTAAAATAGTTCGGTTTTTTTTTAATACCAAAAAACTTTATATGAAATAATACGGAAAAAGTTTAAAAATGAAAATGAAGGCTTCATGATAATTATAGTTTAAGTGAAATATATTTGGCGTCACATTTTAAATAACATAAGTTATATGATTATTTATAATACCATTCATTACTTAATTTATTTTGTTTATCTTACTAAGCTTTAATGGGCTTGTGATGTCATTTAGTATGGCCGGTGTAACAAGCGTTTTTATACATTTCTGCTTTTTAATTCCAACTGTAGAGAGTTTGACGAAGCCTAGGTAGCAAAATAGTTTGGAAACAAATCAATAATTTTTATTAATTAATTTGGATACTTTAATTAGTTAATATACGAATCTGGAAAGGACGGATTATTTTAAACAGATAGTAACTCTATGGTGTTGTCTATTTTATTTTATTTATTTATTTTTCACTAACAAATAATAATTTTAGACTTAATGAGTTTAAAAAGAAACAATACAGTATCGAAAATGAGAATTCATTCATAACGGAAGTAAAGAAAAAATTCTATGAAAAAAATTAATTTATAAATAAATAACACAAATCTTGTTTAAAAATTCACCGACTTCTCATTATGGCATTGCACAGAAATTTCCATTTACTAAAACTTTACTACAGCTAAATATTTCAATAAAATAAATTTTTATTTGGTTTATTAATTTTATTTTTCAGCCATTGTTAAATACTTTAATAAAATAAGTATTGATACAATGTAAAAAAAGCATTTTTTTTTTCGCTTTTTTATTCATATAAATGCACTCACAATTCTTAGGATCTCACAATAATAACTATTTTTTTCATTTGTTTGTAGTTTTTTTTCTTGTTTTGATTTAGTTTATCAAAAAAAAAATGTAAACTAGATCATGATTTTTTTCTCCGCATTAAATGTACTGCAGCCATCAAGTTTATTTTGAATGAGTATATAACCAGATGAAGACAATTTCCACTTCCATCCGGATTTTCCGGCACCGGACAAAAGTTAAAATCCATATATTTTTAGATGTTTACTTGCTTTTGTCATATAGAATGATTATAACATAAGTAATAGTATAACTATAGAGTGGAAAGACCGGCAAAATGTCAGAATACCACTGTCTTAAGGGAGCGAGACGTACAGTTATGTATGCACTGCTACTGACCTATTATTCAGAACTGAAAAAGTGATGAAAACCAGCAATTGAGTACCTAAAAAAAGGAGGTATTTTGGTATTTAATGATAATGATGAATTTAATTTTCTAAGAATCGCTTAAGGCCTGTGGCGCATAATTTCTTAGAATCTTTCTGAAAGCATCATAATTATGCACGTGCTACACATTGTGTTTTAGAGTAGTTTAGGTTAGATTGTAATATTAATCAAATTTTTGATAAAAATTAACTTACATCCTTTAAGTTTTATAATGAATTAATTTTTGTTGATAATTAAGATACTTTGATTTCGTCAATTTTATTTTTATATTTTTAATACGTGTAGGGCTCGATTGGATAATTGAGAACAAATCTTACAGCCTTTGCATTTTTCTTTGTTTTAAACTGATCATATGAGAAGGGAAATAAGTCTGTAATTTATGTAGTGGGGGTAGTGATATAATCATATCCTAGAGGGTTCATTAAATGATGCCTTTTTCCCCCAAATCCATAAATTAACAAATCTGAATTATAACAACATTCAGTAATTACCTTAGTGTATTCCCAAACACGCTAGAAATTACTAGTAACTAGAAATTTTAGTATGGAGTAAATGGAATACATGTTTCGGCTTCTGATTACAATAACGAACTAGTTTAAAGAAATATTCTTGTAACGATAAGAAACTACTACTTATTATTTCAGAATTTATTTTGACACTCATTCCCAATTACCCTAATGTAGGTTGTTATTTTTTTACTGTTTTTAATAAAAGTACACTCTATTTCCTAAAATACCGAACATAAGCGATGATAACTATTTAATACCCTCAATTTTGAATAATTTATTATCATTTCATCTCCAGTATTTCCGGAGAAAGTCTCAGAATGAACCTTTACACTATTAGGAACGACTCTGCATTATGATATACTAGATCTAACAAGGGGAGGTTACGGGGGTGAAATTTGAGATCGGGATGAGATTTATTACAATGATAGTATACATTTAGAATGTTCATTCATGAAAATGTTAAAACGCAATGGCAAATCAATTTCGAGAAAATGGTCCTCAAACTTTTGGTAAAGCTTATATACTGATAACTTGACTCCCACTCTGATGATCCCGATGGCATGGTTGTCTACGTAACTGCCTCGTATGCGGAAGGTCAGGGTTTGAACCCGGCTAGGAGTTTTTTTTTTCTTTTCTAATAACTTTTATTCAATTCAAAATTTACAAATACTCTTTATTAATACGTTTTTAATTTTTTTTCATCCAAAATAAATATTTATTATCAAAATACATAATAATAAAATTAAAATTTTAAAAGAAAAAAAGTTATAAATACAGATGCCCTTTTTAAACAAAATAAAAAATTTTAAATTCAATTAACTATTTACAGATAGTTTTAATTAATACGCTACTTATTTTTATGCAAGTATAAATGTTTATTATTTTAATACTTAAATTTAATATTTTAAAAAATAGTAATAAATATAACATAAATAGTGATAATTATTAATTATAAATACTCACATCGTAAAAAAAAATAATTATTCATTATTTCTAAAAAATTATCCTATATACATTTACTTTCGATTATATACAAGAACCAGAATGGTAACTATAGTAAAAACATTGGAAAGAAAATATATTTCGACATCTTGCACAGCTGATAAATGATGATTGTCCACAAGAGCAAGGTTTTTTAAGAGATCTATGGAAAACAACTTCATTTGCATTTAAAAATATCTCTCTTTCATCAGAAAGTTGGGCAGCGTACCATGCATACCTTATCATCTTATTAAAAATTGGTGATGACAATTGATGGTGTAGAATTGATTGAATTTTTACACTATCTTCGCAAGAATTTATTTCTTGATCATGTTCGATTAAATAAGAATTTTGTATACGCTTAATACGTTTTAAACCATCTGCCTACGCATTCAATAAATTAACACCTGCTCTCTACTATTTCTTTTCATTATTGCAGTTGAGGAACTTTGCTTACATATTTAACAAATATTTGCTGCTCCTTTCAATTTTTGATATAAATACAACATCAGTGAGTTAGAATTGATAATTTATTATTATTAAAATCCAAGAATTTGAAAATTAATTGTTTGAAAATGATGCAAGCAAGTTAAATTATCTGTAGCCATTATTGTTACGTCTTTAATTATTTTCCTTTAAACATTAAATTATAATTTAAGTATTAAAATAATAAACATTTATCCTCGCATAAAAATAAGTAGAATATTAATTAAAACTATCTGTAAATAATTAATTAAATTTAAATAATTTTATTTTTTTAAAAATGCATCTGTATTTATAATTTTTTTAAATTTTAATTTTATTATTATGTATTTCGATAATAAATATTTATTTTGCACGAAAAAATTAAAAGCATATTAATTAAGAGTATTTGTAAATTTTGAATTGAATTAAAGTTATTAAAAAAGAAAAAAATTCCTATCCAGGTTCGAACCCGTTCCTCCCGTATACGAGGCGGTTCCTAGACAACCATGCCATCGGGATCATCAGAGTGGGAGTCAAGTTATCAGTATATAAGCTTTACCAAAAGTTTGAGGACCATTTTCTCGAAATTGATTGGCCATTGCGTTTTAACATTTTCATGAATGAACATTCTAAATGTATACTATCATTGTAATAAATCTCATCCCGATCTAAGATTTCAACTCCGTGACCTCCCCTTGTAAGATTCAGAAATACACATTAAAGTAAGTAAGGATTATCAGTTCAATTAGTAGCAGAAAATATAATTTTCATTTCAGGTAGAACATTTAATCTCCAATTCAACTTATTTTTCTCTTATTCGAACTTACTTTTCTTTCAACTTATTTACCTTGCCTTGAAAAAGTCTACTCAGCAATAGGATTCTGTTGTATAGTTCTCGGCAATCGTAAACTATCATTAACCATCAAAACAAATTTTGAATTTGTCAAATGGGTGCTATTCAAACCTATCACATTCAACTAACAACTATATCAATCTCTCAGACAATTGAATAATGGACATTAATTCTGGTACTTTCAAAATAATGAATCAAAATATACATATTTGTCGAAAAATCATCAATGGATGATTACAGATAAGTTACATCCTCCATCTCCATTTTTTATTGATCAGAGTCTAAATCAACATCTTCAGATTCCTCCTTCAGCATTTAATTTTTTTTCTTCGTTGCTGTCGGTTTTCTTCTATGCCTGACGTCAAATAGCATCAAGTTATCATTTAAATTATTCCAAAAGCATCAAAAGTAAATCGTTTTATTAAATAAAAATCCCATTGCTAACCGCTCCACTACGAAAATTGCCAGGGCACTTGAGAACATTAGCCTGTTTCTCAGGATGAAAATTGACGCTACTTAAATTTTATCGATAGGAATAAAGGATTAGTTGCTGAAAGTAAAATGTACTTTGCTCTTTTTTAGCAAAATTGTTTTATGTATTATTTTTGAATAAATTTATTTCACTAAATTGAATGAGCCATAAAGCTCGAAAAGAGTTAATTTAATACAAAATACAAAAAATAATACTAAATTTTAAAAAATGCAGTAAATGGCTTTGATTTATTTTCGACGTAATGCAAGGGATTCGAAAGTAATCTTTACGTTTAATTAATTTTACTATGTTAAAAAAAATCTTTGTAGGTGAAACCAGAGCGTACGACTATCCAAATTAATAATCATATTTTGCTCCTGTGTTTAAAAGAATATAGTGCGCAATGCGTACAACAAAAAGACAACCAAGCAATTTTAGCACGACCCCGTAACCCAAAAAATAAGAGTTGCTCAAGCGAAAAGAAAAAGAGAGAAAGAATCGATAAATGTGATCTGCACTTACCGGGACATTGACATTTTTCAGGCTGCTATTTATGCTCAAATTTTTTAATAGAAACATTCACACCCACTTAATGAAAGCTGAGTCATGATTCTTAATAACATTATTAGGATAAAATGGTTTCAAGCTAGCAACATAAAAATTCATTCAACTCCTAGGCATTATGGAAAAAACGTTGGGAATTTCAGTCCAAGCATAAATGAAAGTGCTCCGTAAAAACAATTTATCAGACAAAATAAAATTATTATGATTGATGCCAATCAATGTGAGTGAAATGAAATCGAAAATATGTAGTGTAAGCGCTATTTATTTCTCCTCATTAATGAATAGTCATCTACACAGGATGTTGTCATTCAGCGTGCACAATATTTTGTCTGCGGCAAACCGCACATATTATTTAGACACATACAAAATAGAATTATTATCGATGCCGATCCAGTTAAGGATTAATAAGTTAAGTTATAATGGAAATTTTCCAGCGCAAACAGTAATTTTTCTATTTATTCAGTGAATTGACAAACGAGATGTCTGTTATACAAGCATATATCGTGTTGATTGTTTCGATAAAAAATATGTCCCCAAACGTTCGTCACGTGATACCAGCGCTTATTCCACCCACCATTCATATCTAGTTTTGAACCTAATTTGTCAAAGGATTGACAGCCTATAGGTCTGTATTTTCGCATTTATGCAAACAAAATAATTCATAAATACTATGACTTAAATCAATGAAATTCGCTATATAATCTTGTAACTGCAATCGCAGTTCCGAGTCACATTTTGGTTTCAATAGATCGAAAAAAAAAATGGAATCCAAATTACATATTTTCATGATAAATTGAGTAAAAATGCTATATCCATGCCAAAGATTTATGTTTCGTAACTATTGTTCGCCAATATCATGCAAGGCTTTAGCGGCCTTTCCCAAGGTGCGCAGTTTTATTAGAAAGGAGGGGGCTAAGACTTTTGGAGGGGATGCCAAAAAGTTTCTGGGAGACCACTTTCGCTAGTTTACGATGAGCTTTTTCTAGCAAAAGAAAAAGAATATGCATTAAATTAGATGTGTTTCCTTCGAGACAATATGAAAATTAAAAAAAAAAAAAAAAAAAAACTATCTAGTGTGCAACTTCATCCAATGTTTGTCTTGCTTGTTTGCTATCCATTTTTTCTCTTTTTCATTTTTATAATTGCTAGTCTCCTTCGGCGACCAGCTGTTCGTCTACCATATTGATAACATTAATTATATAATGTCAACCCATTTTGATGACTTAAATTTTATCGAACCAAATGAAAGTGCTATTTTAAAGTATACCTACACAATAAGTAAAGTATACCTACACAATAAGTACATTCTGATTTGTAAGCAATGCACCCAATCTGGCAGTGGTCATTGGCAAATTAAATTGGTAAAATTTGATCAGCTGTTGAGGTTGATTGACTCTGTCAAAGTTTTATTTTGCAACATATTCATAAAAGGGAGTGGGCAACCATTACCGACTCTCTGAGGTTATAAATTTTCATATGAAATGAAAATAAACAAAATGGGTCCAATGGATGCGATTCGTGAAGTCTATTAACATTTTTCCCTCTGAGAATATGCAATGAAGTACCGCTTTAAAAATATTTTTCGGAAATGGAATTGGGAAGAAGGGTAGACGACCCATTGATGAAGTATCTAAGAGCTTTCATATAAAATACAAAGTGTCGAAATAGGTCCAGTGATTGGGGCTGGGAAACTGATTCTATGGTTTTAGCAATCATTTTAAATATATAGATTTCCAGCATTCATTTTTTTTTATTTAACATCTAACTCTTAGCATGAAAAAGTAAACAAAGGAAAATACAACTTTTTTTTACGAAAATTCAGATGAAGTTCAGTAATTCTAATGGACAAGCCACCTCTGATTATCTACCAAGAAAATTTTTACTGTTTTTATGGCAAAAAATTTTAAATCTCGAAATAATAAAATTTGGGGACTAAAATGGCAAAATATGTTGCAAACACATAGGCTAACGTTTTGAACAGAGTAACCGTTCCTTCGATGTGTCCAGTCCTAAAATAACAAATATAGTCATCTATCTGATTTAAATTGCATCTTTTATTTTATTTTCGACGAAAAACTTAAATTCATGTAAATTATTATATAATTCTGTAGTGTTATTTCGAGGATAAATAGAGCCAGGACCTCGGTACTTATTTTTCGCCTCATCCCGGTTTCATTCGTTAACTTCAGACATTAAAAACCAAAAATTTTGCCTTTTTGGCGGCACCAAACACAAATCTGGGGCATCTATACTTCCTTACTTATCTATGCCACTGAGCTTAAAGAAAACCTGATTTTTAAAGAATGATAATGGATTCTTAATGAACTGATAATTCTTCAAACTTCTTCGAAATCCAACTTCTCGAATATATTTGAAAAAGTTATTTCTATCATTGATCTGACAATTATTCTAAGTCTGTGATTCTACGTCCTAATTTGGCGTCACAATCAAATTTTTTACCATCAGAAAATATTACTTTGAGCCATTATTCGTTGTTTATAGGCATCGTTTTGAACTATTGTTGATTGACAAAGATGAGCGATTGGAGACTAGATCCATCTTGTTGTGGTTAGGAACAGGAAGAAAGCTGGAGGAGATTATATCAAAATTTCCTTGACAATTCATGGAATTTTAATGAGGAATAGATCGACGTAGTTACATAATGGGAGACGAAAGAATTATTTAAAACCATGTTTATTAAGACAAACACATTTTAGAATATATTTATATCCACTGCGTGATCCACAATTGCTATTCTTTTATTGCTATTCTCTTATTATTATTTTCTTAGCACATATTAAGGACAAGCATATATAAATGCATATATACTATTAACACTTAGTAACATACAGTAGCAGTAGCGGTTGTACCACATATCAGTAACGGTTATCGTACAGACAAAGTGATACGATTCCGCTTAAATAGCTGTGAATATAATTGCAGTATAATGTAGACCCAGTTATCAGTAGCGGTTATTGAACAGACAAAGTCATACAATTCCGATTACATAGTTGTGAACATAGATGTCAAGTGAAGCGACAAACCTTGAGAAAAGACTGTTTCAAACCTTATAGTAAGTAGTACGAGGCACAATATGAATTCAGAAATGAATGCATGGTATTTGAGAAATTACATGCAGAAATTCCTAACAACTCTCATGGATGGTGCAAGAAAAGCAGTTTACAAGGTTTTTTGAGAATAAAAAGGATAAGCTCACTGGCAGCGGTTGTGTAGATGACGTCACTACGGGGCACGTAAGGAGATGAACGTTACAAAAGAAAGGAATAATGAATTCAAAAAATTTGACAAAGCTTGATCTTCTTTTCGTTTTGGTCACTAAGCAAGAAATAAGAAGATAATTACGCTAAAGCCCCTAATTTTTATTATAATCGAAAAAACAAACAAACATTACTAGTTAAAATAACGGGCGATCTTTAAGAAATATAAGAATATTTATTTATTTATCTTACGAATTTTTTATTTGCGATTATAAATACCACATTCACTTGAATAACTTCATTTCACTGGAATTAAAACAAAACATAATATATATTTGAGAAATTTCATAAAAATAATATATAGTTCTAAATAAATATGAACAAAAATAATTCGTTTCTTTTTGATTTAATTGCTTTCATAGCACATTTCGCGATTGAAATAAACATATAAAGCGATCAATGTAATAATCAATATTGAAATATTATTGCTAAATGATTGTCAAATTGTTGATTTTATATTTTAAGCAAAATAAATTATTATTTTAAATACCCTTGATGGGAACATTTCTGTTTCGATGGCGATAATTATAGTTTCCTAAGCTAATTTTTGTGCTTTACAAGAAATCACTTGCTAGTTTTTTCAAAAGATAATGATCCATTCTGATTCAGATTGTTCCTTCGTAATAGATTAACTTTTTGATTTTTCAATTCACTTCATAACAATATAATATTGATGTGGCCTTTGATTCCCCTTCCCAATTTTTTTTTCAGGAAAACAAAATAATTCAGATTTTAAATCACCAGAACGATCGCTCTTTTTGAAATGCTGAGATCGAAATTGAAAATTTCAAAAGTTAAAAAGATCTTTTCTTTTATATCTACAAAATAAAAAAAATTCAGCATCTGTAAAATATTTAGGAAATTAAAAAAGAAAGAAATTGCTTTCCCTTCTGATTTTTGCATATGCTTCGAAAATATGACAACGATAGTGCGACCAGGCATTGAATTAATTATAGAATATCGATAAAACTATTATTTTGTCTCTGAAGAAAACCAACTTTTATGCTGTTTAACATTAAAACAGACTTTGCAAATTAAGTTTCAGAGAATTGAGGCATGGATATCAAAAAGTATTTTTACATTTTATTTATTATACGAAGTATACAATGAAAAAATATTGCAATCGTCCAAAAATTCAACCTCGAGATTTTGTCGAATTTCAAATGTTTCAGACATATCTGAAACTCGTAATTCATTTTTGGACTTATGTCATTCTGTCTGTGCACACGTGACTCAAAAACGCTTTGAAATAAAAGAATGAAATTTGGTATATGGTCTTTACATAAATGTGCCAATTTCTATCAAATTTTGAGCGAAATCTATTACTCAGGAGGTTTGTCTGTCTGGCCGGTTGCAAATGAATACGATTACCGCAAAATAGTTAATCTGTAGATAACTGGTATACAATTTTAGCATCTAAAATGTCTCAAAGTTCAAACTAAATCCATCAAAGAGTTTGTTGTCTGTTGATATATATATATTCGCATGAAAGCAAACACAATAACTCAAAAAAGACTTAGAAAAATGAAATTTGATATTTAATTATGATATTAAAATTGTAGTTTTCAGAATTGTCATAGAGGTAAAAAAATTGTATATATATGTTTGTAACATATTTATAAATATTATTTTCAAAAATTCGTATTTAGATGGGGGAATAAAACAAGTTTAAGTTATGCCAGTTTTAAAAAGACATAGCTTTATGTATTAATTTGTTTAATAAGCTAATGATTAAAGGAAATTTATCATCAACTTTTCTTCAAATCATATATTTTTTAACATTAATTTAGAAAGTTATTTCAGAATAATTTTTACAATACTAATTGGTCAAAATATGATTTCATTTTTTACTTGAAATCTATGTCAAATTTAAAGACAACATGTTCAATTACTAAAATACTTGACTTAAAAAAAATTAATGTGCTGTATTCATGTCCAAACTTCTTATAAAGCAATCGCAACCATTGGGATCGACCAAACTTTTACGAACTCGCTTTCTTTCAAATTCCTTAACATCTATGAACAAAAATTTTTCAAAAGTTCATCTCGATTCATATAATATTACCAAAATCTGTCAAAAAAACTATTTAAATTTTTAAAGTTTTTGAACTAAAATCTATACAGTTATCAGTTACTATACAATTTAGTAACCATATAGGGCATTTTAATAGCTATTAAAAATAATTATAATTTGAATAAAATATCATTAATTTATGTATTGATCTTTTTTTTTTAATTTTCTGATCCTGTTGCCATACATATTCATAAGATAATGAAATTTTTTCTTTCCAAATGAAAAATGCTTAAGTCAGCAAGTGTAAAATGTCAAAAAAAAAAAAAAGTTAATTTTCGTAACTGTTTGTTCATTATCCTACTCATGACCGATTCAAACCTTGAACGTGTAGTTAGGCGATGCAAATTTCGGGGCCCATTTTTTAATTTAAAAAACATATTTTTTTCTTTGATTTTAACTGACAGCTAAGTAGATTTTAAATATCAAATATAATGATGAGCCGAATTTATTTAATTATGCATCAACTTTAAAAGAATTGGTGTAGTTAGCTCGCTTATTAAAAATAAATTAATTTAAAAGTACTTTTATAAATAAGACGGTAAAAATTTACTTAACTTTTTAACACAAATTAAATACTCTAAGATAAAGGTTGTCAGAACACTTGACTTGTGAGTTAGTCAGTATATTGGAAAAATAATTGGAATACACTAATTTGTAAGCGAATGTGAAAACGTGAAAAGATCCTAAGAATAAATTCAAACGGTAGAGAAGATTGTAGTACCTTTGACTGATTCTTAATATTAATGTTTTTTTATTGGTTACTTATTAAGTTCACATTTCTGTTATGAATACTGATTTTACATCGCATAATTATGGATTTATTAAATATTTTTAAAAATCAGAACTTTTAATTTTAACATTTTAAATATTTTTAAAAAAATTTTTCACCACAGTCGGAAGTACAACATAGTATTGTGCCTTTGACAGGAATGTTTAATACGTTGACCTGGACTTATGAAAGTACACATGAGAAAATGACTTATATTCATTTAAAATGATAAGATAGTTATTTTTAATCTAATCTCAAGTTTTTATACATGAAAACAAGTTATTTTCAAGAAATCGTAATTTTTTAAAAGGTTCGTTTCTTTTAAATATGACTAATACTGTCTTTACAAATTCTGTCACATTTCAAAAAGCAGTGTGGAAATTTTATTTTGGAAATGCATTATTAATTCTACGTCTGTTTGCATGCAAGAATTATATACAAAATAATGGTCAAGTACGCGACACCAAGCTGAAGTGTTGCGTGACAATGCAAATGCAAGTAACGCGATTCCCAAGCAGGTGTTTAGTTGGCAAAAATACTGATAAATTTTCGTTAGCAAACCCGTCAAACAGGACTGAAACATTAATTATTGGAGAAATTCACAAAGACAATGATTTATCAAAGTGGTTTTCAAATAATTTATTAATATTACTGTAAAAATATTTGTAATATTCGTGATTAGATCTAAATATTTTCTAAAATAAAATTTAATTTCATTTTAAAAGGCGGGAAAATTTTACCAGCTGCATTGCTGTTACGGTATAGTAATTTCATATGATTATAAACTGTGCCGCCATCTATTGATATATTAGCAAACTAAATTTTAAATTGTTACTGTCGCTGTTTTCATTTCTGTGATAACCTAATTCCGAAAAATGGACTAAATTATGAATACCTACTCCGAGACGAACATTTTGAAGGGGAGCTGTCTTTGCAAGATACTACAGAAATAATTTTAATGCTATATCTTTCAAAAATGAATCATTATTTTAATGGTTTGTTGGTTCTGGATTGATCCAATTTTGTTCAGGATATCACTACCTCAATTTCATTTTTAGTAGCAAAAATGAAATCCATAAAATACGATTCCTAATACCATCAGGAGATGTTATTGAAATATAGAGAGTGCATCATAATTTAGCATAATCGATTTTTTTTATGAATCTTTTAAATGAATTTAGCAATTTTATTTAGATATGGAAATTAATTACACCAATGTTTAATAATATTCACCATTATTAACAGAGGTTGGTTTCTTTATTTAATTTTATAAATTTCGAGTTAGCTAGAAAATATATGTTTTTGAAAGACAAAAATAGAGTTTTTAACTGTCAAAAATATTTTAAACAACTAATTTTTTTTCCCTTGCACATTTCTCATTGCTTATCTCTTTAGTAATTTTTTTAAAACTCTAAGCACTCTTTATCTATTGCAAAGTTATCATTTCTGTTACGTAAAGCGATGGACAAGGAAACAAAGATTAAATGATGAAGCAATGAAATCCTAAAATGTATCATTAAGAAATATGAAATATTATACATATGCAGCAAAGAGTTAATTTTAATTTTAATGCTAATTTATATGCACGCATAATTATATTCATAAATCTTCTAATCTTAGAAAAACTGTTAAAGAACAATAAAATGCATTTCCAAATCTAATTCCCACTTTTTATTTAATTAATTCAACAGGCGCTCTGTAAAACTGCTGCATTCAGCAGGTTCTCACACTCCGAGTGAAAGGATAAAAATCCTTAATATTTGCCCCATTCTTTTAAAGATACCTAAATTTTCCTATCCCAAATAGATACGTGTCAAAGAAATCCCTATAAAAATCTCCTAGTAAAACCAATGAAGGAAAAAGTCTTGGTTTCTTTTGTTCTTGTGCCGCGATATAGACTGACGTATTTCTTACCACTTATTCTTGTACATAAATTATGCCTCCCGGGATGGAATAAATTTAAAAGTTAAAAATTCAAAAGTGTCTTCTCTTCGGCCACGCAACTATTAAAATATGTTTTACACACACGCATGGAAACGCCCGCACACACACACACACATACACACACATTTGTAAACAATATTGTTTGGTATTAAACTGCCCAAATGTCATGATAATGTTATTTATGAATACGGGGGCATAATCCCGTGCATTCTCCTTTTGTGTGATTTTTACAACGTAGAGGGGTGAAATGCAGTGAGTAAGAAGATAACTTTTCCGGAGTTCTTTGTTAGGAGTATTTTTCTTTTGCTGTTTTTTTTCGATGTTAATTTCATTTTGTCTTTGAATTTAATTCTTTTGTTTTAGTTTAGAACTGTGTGAAGTTTCTATATATTGTTTGGTAAACAATAAACATATTCTTCTCCATCGGGCATTTCTCCCATATTTTATTGAAATCAAAACTGATTGATGTATGTGAAAGAAAGCGGAAAGTTTACTTATCTGGAAATAGACAGTATATAAGGTAATTCTAAACTATCGTGGATCAATTTAAAAATCGATAAAGAGGACCGAAATATGCAATGTTTGTTATGGAACGAATGTGAACGATAAAGGACTTTGTCATAAATTGTCATTTCAATTTAGATTTTGAACGATATGCCTTACTATACGATATGGTGCTCGTCGATATTCATTTATATGTTGTATGGAAATACAAATAGAAGCAAAGGAAGTACGAAATTTTTTTGGGGACGTATTAAAAAGATCTATGGAATTTGCATTAAATTTGATAAAAATCTATTTGAAAAAATTCTTAGTCGCTAATAGGAATATGCTTGAAATGTCTGAAATCCTCATTAACGCAGTCAAACCCTTGTACGGCTGATAAAATCTTATGTCACTTTGAATGGGCGCTTTTACAAAGGGTTGTTATATTAAATATTTGACTTCATTTGCCTATTCTTTATTTACCGGTTATTTATATGTTTCTTATGTGTCATCGTTTAAATATGCCATTTCTGACCACAAACTCCATTACAAAATGTCTTGTTTCGGTTTATTCTATATAACTCTATACACTCTACAGAGTATATAATAACTCTTGGATTTAAACTTAAACTTGTTATTTCAGAATCTCTCTATATAAATCGACTACATGTGGTAAAGAATAATTACTGAACAATTGTAGAATATGTATCGTTTCCTAAGCAGATGTTCATGTCTATGAAGAATATCGAAAGTTTATATCAGAATTATAATTCAATTTACAGTAGACTCCCGATTATCCGCGGGCGGGTTATCCACGCCTGCCGCACAAAGTGTTTTTTTTTTTTTTTTTTTTTTTTTTTTACACTGATTTTTTTCAAAAAGGTGCAGTTTTACAGTTATGCTTTTGTAATTACATAATACATTACAGTATTAAAACAGTACATATGTATTAATTTTTCTGTGTATCCTTGACGCCTCTCGTAAATGCAAAGAACTTTTCTGTTTTCATTAACAAAATGCATTTTAGGTTAGTTTTGAGTGATATACTAAAATATTAGCGTTAGTTAAACTTTTCCTGCTGTTTATTTTACGTTTTATTGTACATAAAACGATTTTTCAAAGTTGGAATGACTGTTTTCTTTTTTGCTATACTCGTTTTTAGCTTTTTTCGGATTATCCGCGATTTTTGTTATCCGCGGCGGCCGCGCCACCCAATTCCGCGGATAATCGGGAGTGTACTGTATTAATATCATTGAGTTAAATTTTCATCCATTGTATGAAATAAATTCATTACTCCTTATTAAAAAAAAGTTTAAACGGAATTTGTTAAAAAAACAACTTATTATTTTAGAGCGAGAGAAGAATATAAAGTGTAATACTAAAATCTTTAAGTCGTCATCCCAAGATTTAAATTAACTTTAAATGGATGAAAGAGATTTGTTTTGAATGTGCTATTTAGCAATTTGAAGATATAAATGCAACATGGCTAAACAGTTTCGAATTTATCTAGCGCACATCCAATTATACATTCAGTGTCACAGTTTGAAATCGATAACACGCTTCTGTTTTTAAAGTTGTAATTGAAACAAGATTCGTCGTTTGTTTTCAGTAACAAAAACATTGTTACTGAAAAACAATCCATTGGATCAATAAAGATCATATTTACAAATAGATTTTCAACTACCGAATGAAATAAATTTTCTAGCATTTTTCGGGTAATTATGAAAAAAGTATCAAGTATATGCAGAAAAAACTAATGTTATCAATGAATAATTTACTTTGCTGCTGACTAGGAAGGTATTAATGGCAAGTTGAAACGATGATATGCTTCTTGGCTATTTATTTATTTTCCCAGAAATAATAATTAATGATTCAATGGCTTCTTCTATTTTCCTACCTAAAATGATCATTGTAGGCTGCTATGACAGAAAGTTTGATTATCTAAGACGGTTATTTAGAAAAGTACTAAAAAAATGAATGTCTATTTTGGACTCCCAATTAAAAACATTTTTTTTTTTTTTTTTTTTTTTTACAAAACTACAATTGTAGTCACAAAATCACATGGAAAATTTCACATAGATCATTTTCGTTTTTGAGTCATCGCTTTTATATGCACATGAAAATAGACCGGCAGACGGTTAATCCCTAGAAGGATTTGTTATACAAATCTACACTTTAGATGATAAATTTGTGTACCAAATTTTATCTATCTAGCTCTCTTCGTTTGATAGTGTTTACTTATATCCGAACAGTTAGCCAGCCAGGCAGATAGACTTCCTCAGAATCGATTTCTTTCAAAATATGACAGAAATATACATATTTAAATTTGAGACTATGTACTAAATTTCACCCATCTACATCAAAGCGTTTTTGAGTTATCGTCTTCACAGACAGACAGGTATAATTTCAAAAATGTATTTTTCAGATTCGGGAGATCTGAAATATGGATATTCTTCAAAATCTCGACTTTTTTGAAACTCTTAATACTTTCTTTTTGTACACTTCGTATACGAGAAAGTAAAAAGTTTAAAAAGAGCTGCACTTATGCACTAAAGAAACCTCTTACGACTCCAGAGCCGACCCCTCATCTAGGCCATTTATTTTCTAGAATGCCTTGCACTCTACAATAACATTATAAATTAAATGCACTTTTATCTGTGGTTTCATGGAAAATAAATTAAAACAGGTTTAATTAATTTTGTGAATACTAGATAATTCTTCTTCTTTTTCTTTTTTTCTTAAAACCTGTCCACTTCAATCCGAAAAATTTACAAAATCATCTTTTTTCCCTTTTTGTCCAGGGCATATTACTGTCTGTTTGATAGTTTCTAACTTCTTGGTTTTTATCTTTCTGATTTGAGAAAGTAAAAAAACCCGGAATTCCGGTCGTATCCGGAAAACAATCATTCTGATGATTTAGAATGCCCTCAATTAAATACAAATATAGCCTTACCTTCCGCTAGACCAGCGGCTTACGGATGCTCTCAAGTACTATAAAAATGTATTTTCACCTTTCGAACTCTGGTATCAAGAGACTGAAGCAGTTCGTTATATTGATGCTTCGTTATATTCATTCGTTATATCAAAGCTTTTCTCTGGCATGAATTCTTTATTTGTCAAAAATTCGGCTTTAACATTCCGAATGTGACAATGATTTCTTAACTTCTTCCGAACTCAAAATAATAAAACGATAATGATTAAAAAAATAAAACATTAAGAGCAGTGAAATAACATATAAAAACTTGAAAGAAGTCATAGAAAAAAATAATTATTTAGAAAACATTAATGTAAAAAATTGATTTGTCTGTTGCATGTGAAACTAATCTTTTTTACATTTTCTTTCTTTCTAAAAACGCAAACGAATTAGTTGAATGGAAAATATTTTAAATTTCCTATTGTACAGAGGTTACAATCGCAGGAAGTTTCCATTTAAACCAAAATATTTGTATTGTATTTGAAATTATATGATCTGATATGATTCTACGAAATCTTGCATGGTTATTTCAGCATGCAGATTTTTGGATACAGCCAGCGAAGGTCTTTTGTGTGTCAGTATGTGTTTTGAGCAAATTTTTTTTTCTTCATTTTTCACTTTTTTTACATTTTTTGAAAAAAAATATAATGGATTTTTTTGGGGGAAAGATTTTTAAAATAGCGAGACTTTGTTCCTCCTTTTATATCTTATAATGATGTAAATAATATAAATTAATATACATTGATTACACATTTTTATAGTTTGCAGCGCTAGAACCCAACAAAAGTTTACAAATTTAGCCGGAGAAACTTGGATGATGAGTTGTCATAATTGGCATTAGATAAACTTTTAACAAAACTTAGTATTTTTTAGATGCCGTAAATATTTCAAATGAATTTTGAAAATTAGACGAATTTTCTACTATTTGAATAATGAAAGTCAAGAATGTGATCTTCGCTGTCTATGGGTGTGAAGTCGAGTTCCTATACAATTATTTAGTATCTTAGAACTAAACCTAAGAGCGCCATCTATTATAATAATCCAGTAACTTAGTCAAAAAATAGGCGTTTCTTTGGAAAAATTTTAAGCTAATATTCGTTTTCACAGAGACGTTATTTTTGTCATTTTACATAATACCTCAAAAGTCGACTGAAATTCTGTTGTAGCCTTCCCTATTGTTTGAGAAGTGAGAATGTTTTATCTTAGCTATCTGGACATAGGGCAGTCTCTTGTAATTTTAAATCGGGAAAAAATCATGGCTAATGTTTTATTTCTTTAATCACTTCAGTAAGGATCTAGTATGCCTGTTTCTAGATTTTTCCTTACTGAGAGGTGAATTTTCGTTTCTAGAAAGTGAAGTGAAATGGGTGTCTTTCATTTATTTCCTAAATTGCTCGAAAACTGCTGATTAAGTCTTAAAAACGACTAATAAAAAAATTTCAGAATATTAAAACCTGTGAAAAATGAACATTAACAGTATACAGTTTGATTCAGAAGTATCAGTACTACATCTAATTAAAACTCCAATATTTCGCAATTTTTCAAAAAAAAAAAAAACAAAAAAAAAAACAGTTTGTCTCGCGTATGAAAGACGACGCATACAGTAAAAAAATAGTCCAAATAAAGATTCTACGAAAAATATATGTTTTCATATGCATATGAATAAATTGATGCACTAAAACCAGAATGCTAGTGTGGTGTGAAAGTTTGGAGAAGGAGTTACAGCTAGTCGCAACATATTTAATTGACCACTATTCAAAAGTGTGCGGTTCATGCCAGAATAGCTAATAAAAACATTTTCGTAAGCTTTTTTGGTTAGAATGTATTTTAGAATTTATGCACAAAATATTCTCATGATTAATAAAAAATTCAAATACCTATTTCAAAATATTTCAAAAAATTTGCATGCACTAAAATCATAAATGAGACATAATGGAAAGTAACGAAAAAAAAAAAAGTCTCACCCCAACAATCTTCTGATCAAAGTAATATTCCACCCTAATTTTACTTTTTCAAAATAATTTTAAGAAATTTTTATTATTTTATTCCTTTCATACTCCAAAGCAATAAAAAACCATCAATTTTCAGAGCTTTAAATAGTTCAAAATTTAATTTCCTTTTCTAAAATATATTCAAACTGTATTGGGAAGATTTGGCATTAAATAAAAAAATTCTATTTCAGAAATAATTCCTATTCTTCCTGAAATGAAAATGACTGTGCTGTCCACTCAAGCCATTGAATTTCCGTACAAAAATTTCCAATCAAAAATGCAATTTTCACAATTAAAATTCGGTATTTTTAACTTTGTCCTTACGGAAATACAACGCAGTTCAGTTACATAATCTTGTCATTAATGAAACGTGTTAACTTAATAAAATTCATTTCTTAACATGCTGTTATAGAATGAACATTTCATATACTATACAACGCCTATTTGCCTTTATATTAATAAGCTATATATTTTCTGCATAACGAATTCGCAAGTGGAAAAAAATTAACAAACTGTAAACCAATATCTGGATTTTCTAAGAAATAATAAAATTTTATACAAAGAGAATAATTATTTCAAGATATTACCCTGGTCAATGGCTTCTCTTAACTCATTACGTTTCATTGGAAATTGTGTGTGTGTTTTCTGAAAACTAGCGTTCATTTTGTTTGCAACTGAATTCAACGAATACATCAAGCGAACAACTGCATTTCAAAACCGTTAACACGTGCAATTGTAATTTTATCTGTCTTGAATTTAGAATATCAGTAGAGCAATCTTTTTCAATTGTCATTCTGTTAAAAGCTATCGGATTTTTCATACGGACTCAAATATGTATCGAATGTATCGAAAGTTCTTCCTCGGCTGTGCCTTTTTGTTTCCAACTCTACTAAAGGAGGTGAATGCTAGTTCAGGAACATTCATTCCGTCAAGACTTAGTGAAAGCATTCAACAGCTTTGTGTAAATCTTCAGAGCAGTAAGTTCTTTTCTGTAAATTTTGTCTAAAAATGTAAAATAGTAGAAGTATACAAAAGAATAAGAAGTATACAAAATCAAATTATTGTAATCATTAAAAAATAATCGCATTTGAGATTTTGATGAATCTTCGCTTTTCAGATCTCCTTGAGTCCGAAAAATACTTTTTGGCTTTATGTCTGTTTGTCTATCTGTCTGTGAATAAGATAACTTAAAAACACTTTAAGCTAGACGGATGAAAATTTTGAATGTGGCTTTTACACTAAATTTGTATCAAAAAATTCTATCAAATTTAGAACAAAATTCATTTAGAGGAAGTCTGTTTTCCGGCTGTTTGAGTACAAGTGAACTCGATAAGTAAGAAACGCAAATAGTTAGATGGAAGAAATTTGGTACTGTTTTAGCATCTAAAGTGCAGATTTTTATCAAACTTTTAGAATAAAATCCATCAAAGGGATGACCGTCTGTTGGTTTGCTCGCTCGCATTCATGCAAACGTGATGACTCAAAAGCGCGATAATTTAAATAAATGAAATTTGGTTTATAATCTTATTACTAAAGTTGTTGTTTTGTGCCAAATTTTCGTTTCGATGTCAAAAAAAGGCGTCGAAATAAATTTTCTGTTTTCTTTATTGCACTATGAAGCGCAAAACTCATGAGCTGGAGTCTGAAAATACATATCTGAGCACTGGTGGCATTCACGGCCTTACCCAAGGCCCATAATTTTATGCGGTGGAAGGGGGGGGGGGATAAGACCTTCATTAAAGAATACGGTAGATAGTTTCGGGGTGACCAGTCCCACTGGTTATAAAATGTTCTACATGTTAAATTTCCGGAACTGTTTATAATAATGGATAATCACCTTTGTCAGGACTTTTTTAAATATTGGCCATGACCCTAAATGCAGTTGAGTAGGATAATGCTAGAGTAAGGAAAATATTCAAAAAACCTTTTTAGTCTTATTTGGTAAATATTTAAAAAGAAATTAATAAGAACATTATCTTAATTTTAAAAATGTATAAAAATTTGCTAAATAATAATAGGACACAACTATGAAATTAGAAAAGATTCCAATTATCAAACATCTTTCATAGAACTATCGTCTCAAAACATCGACCGGAAAATATACATGTCCAAAGAGAGTCACAGAGAAAAAAACATTAGTGCTTTGATGCTAGTTTTAAATTAAAATATTATGACAGGACAAAAAACAAAACAAAACAAAAAAACAACAACATATTTTGCATCTGACACCATTACCCCTGCTCCATCAATGAAAAAAAAAAAAATGACCGAGTAATTCAAAACTTATATTGTTGCAAACTTAATTAATGAATTGTTAGTAATCTGGGTTACAACGCATGAATTAACTCAGCTTTGTGCAATAACTTACACATTCTTAGGTACAGTTTAAAATAGTGGACTGTAAATCCGCAAAATAGTACTTGGTTCCTAATTCATGTATGTGTAAACTTTTAAAATCGTATCGCTTTCTTAACATTGACTGATGTGTTTCACTTGGTAAGGGTGGGGCTCAAAAATCTATTGGAACGAAAATGATTTCAAGAACAGAAAAAATATAAGAAACTATGTTCCAGAACAAGAATATCTAACTCGGGCCGTATGTGATCTATAATAATTATCCAGTGGCATAACAATGGAGGGGGAGGGGCAAGGCGTATAGATACTCCGGGCGTTCTTCTTAAGAGGGCACCATGGAGAAAAACGTTAAAGCATTTATACCAAATTTTCAAGATAAATATAATAAAGAGATTAAAAAAATTATTTTGGACGCTATTTCCATTTACAAAGCTATTGATGACAATTGGGGAGGGGAGGGAAGGGGAATCAAATTATGCCCTGGGCATCATGTATTCTCACTAAGCAATGGCGATTATCTAAAAAGCTTCACGCTTTATCTGAATGAAAAGAACTGTTAAAAAATACTTTATAAGTCTTTTTTAAAAAGAACTTTCAGGGAAAACCTGATGCATATATCTCCAGCTACAGAAATTTTTCAAATGAGGTAGCCAATCATCTTATGAAAGTATAAGTAAATACAAAATGGATTTATAAAAATACAAATCTGACTGAATAGAAAATATAAAACCAATTTTATGAAAATACAAAATGCATTAAATTTAGTAAAATTTTACGCATAACTTAAAAAGTGTAGGTTAAAAAGTAAAAGTAAAACGACCAGGGAGTTATAATACATATGCAAATTAGAATAGTACCGCAGTCAAACATTAACAAAATTAGCTCAAATTTTGAGGTAAAATATCTCTATCAATTTTTGTCCAAAAGAAGTGAAGCTTTTTGCGTCATACACGTTAGGATATGTCTAAACTTTTTCTGTATATATATATATCTAATATGGAGTCAGCAATTTTGTTAAGCGTGTGCTAGAAACAATTAAATGAAAAAGTGAGAATTGGATCAAGAAATAAGAGAACATTTTAAAATGAAGTTAACATGGGTTAATGAAGTTAACATATATATATATATCATAGTCTTGCAGATAAGTGGTCGACAAGAAGACCATTAACTACAATTTATTTTTTCACGGGAGGACGTAATTTATACATTGAAACAAGAGTGGAAACGTTTGTTCGCACCAGAACGCAAGAGCGAAAGTGAGAAAAATTTTTTCCTCTGTGCTTTTTATCAAGAGACTCTTACAGGGATTTCTTTGACATGCGTCGATTTAGAAAAGGGAATCTTAGGCATCTTTGGAAGTAATGCCATGGTGTTACGGATTTTTATCCTTTCGCTTGCAACGTGATAATTACTGTCAGAAAATTTTTAGAGCCCTGGTTAGAAATAATTAAATAGAAAAAGTGGGATTTGGATCAGGAAATAAGAGAAAAATTTAGAATAAAGCAATATGGTTAATTTAAGATTAAAAATAGGAAATTAATTAAGATTAAAAATAGGAAATTAATTAAGATTTAAATTATTGATATTGATTAAGAGATCAGTATAATATATATATATTACAGAAAGTGGGGCCATGTTTCCTTCAATTGAAAGGGGTTTTGTTACTGTAAATGTATGTCTACGACCATCGGTTGTAAAGATAAAACGTAGATAAATATAACATATTGTGCCCTGTATACTCCACTAATTTTAAGTATGAAATTATAGGTTATTTATTTTATTAATTGCAGAAAATTCCATAAATCTACTTGCTTTATTATTACTTAGTCCCACGGGGTGGGGTACCTCGTAATTGAGTATGAGAAGCTTCTGGCATGGTGGTTGGTTCGCCACCCTTGTGGGTACGCGAAAAGGTGGGGATCTGGCTCCTTCCATCGATGACGAGACGTATTTCCTTAGGGAAGGGTTGTAGCTTGGCCAGTGATGGCCCTTACGATTCAACCACAGTTCCAGTTAGTGTTCGGAGGCGGGTCGGAGTAGCCAGTTTGTAGTTATTATTACTTACATTTATTCTAAAGTTAATTAGGAAATTGGAGTGAAATACAATAGTAAATGCATTACGCATAAAAAAAAAGAAGGAAAGAAAGCTGCCAACTAAATGAAAAAACAATGTAGCTAAATTTTTATGAGTTTCGGAAGATGGATAAAATAATGAAATTTCTAATATAACATTTAAGAAATTTATGCTCCAATGAGAAATTCAACAAATTCGATAACGGATAACGATACATTCTAGAAAAAGATGAAACTAGCTGGAGAGCACTCAATGATAGCACTTGCAGAAGTCAATAACACACACGTGAACAGTAAATCGTTATTAAACAACAGCAACAGTGCAGCTAAAGAGCTCGCTCTGCAATCAACAATCCAAAGACAGAATTCAAGCTGGGATGTGTACCTCCATTTATTTATCTTCCATGACAGGGTTATAGTTTTCTAGAAAAACACCATATTTTATTTTCTAATAGTGATATCATAAAAATTCTTGTATTTTTTAGAACCTTTATTTTTGTCGCCAAAGTCGGCTCGATATCGATTAATACTTTTAAACATTGCTTCCTTACTACTTTGAAGTATGAGGTTAACTATGCAGGGAAATAACAGAACAGATTTTCAACAATATATTAACCAGAATTTAAAATGTCACAATTTCAACTATAATTTTTTTTTTCTTCAGGAATACGCTGCCCTCAAACTTCATGCAGCGGCAGCCAGCGACTTTGTTCCGGTCATTCCCAATGTAATTGTTTTCCAACTGCTATAGAAGTCTGCTGTCCAACAACAGAAGGAACTGGGTGTTGTGTGAATGTACCTATACCATTAGCTATTGGTTGATGAAAATAAAGTTTATACACAGTTTTAGAAAAATGGAATTTCCGAGACTCCTATATTTTTATGCCTATTTTTTTTGTGTTGGGAAAGCAAAATGTTTTTGCACACTAGTAAAAAAGAGTATATTGAAGAGTCCCAAACTAAACTGTAAGAGCTGAAGTTCCCAATATAATTTGTTTCATTATTAGTTTTCAATGTCTAGCACAAGCTCATTTGCTTTCTCTCGGCTGCAGTTTTATAAAGAAGGATAAAATTATTATGTGAAAAACCAATTAAATGATATTTACCTTATTTAGATAAAAATTTAGTTTTCTTATTTAAATTGTAAAAGAAGAGTCGCCCAATAGTTTAAAGATCATGTTCATGGAAAATATGAAAAATGTTCGACTTCATGAATAAATAAATAAATTTCACTAATTAAAATATCAGGTTACAAGTGATGTACCATGCAAAGTTAACATTCTGCCTTATAAATAGATACTACGACTGTGATAAATTAATAAAAAATAAATAACTGTTCGGAAATAATTGTTTTGAGTTATTTATGAGATTTCTTTTTTCATATATAATAAGTAATTTTAAGAATAGTTCTTGCAAATATGCTACTTTAAATATAACAAAAAAAAAAAAAAAAAAAAGAAACCTTATACTATTATTTGATTTACATTTTATATAATTGGAAAATATCTATTTAACATTTAATTTTAATTGACTTTCATAATAATATTTTATGGAAAAAAATAAAAATATTTATCATCGCATTTACTGCATACCAAAAATTCGCAAAAACAGGAAATAGAAAATTAATAATAATAAGCAAATACATTCAAATGGCAGGCCATTCTAATATAAAGGTTGACATGAATTTTGTAAGATGCATTTCAGCACTATTTAGTGAACAAAATTAGCACACACTTTGATAAAAGACTGAAGTAAATTTAAAATATCAACTTACATTGTGCTTTTCAGTCTACTACTTTCCATTGTACTATTCACTTTTTACTCAACTACTTTCTATTCTCATTGTACTCTAACTGACAATAAACTATTTTTTTTCTTTAAATTCCACAGTTTGGAAGAATAATTAAGGATTCCTTTATAACAAACTTCTCAATCCATAAAAATAGATAGTTAATTAAACTTGATATACAAGAACAAGATAAAGTAGCTAACATATTCTATATTTAGTTGCTATATTACAAATCATACAAGTTATAAGAGTAAGTCATGTGAGATCTAATTTTAAACTAAATACTGTGAATACAGAGGTCTAAGATCTATGGTCATAATTTTTCAGTTAACCTTTGATAATTAAATGCATTATGAAAAACCGTCCTAAATATAATTAATTACAAATAATAAAATAGGATAAAGGGTAATTTAGGATAATTAATATGTACATCTGCAGTATTCACAGATTGAATTTTAAACTTATTAAAGCAGAACTGAGAAAAAGAACATAGAAAATATATTGACTATGAAAACAAATATTTTACTGAAAATCAATCTTTAATTATATTAAAGATGAATGAGAGAGAAATATATATAAAATTTTGTGCAAATTTCTATTTAAAATTTAATTTTCCCGCTATATTACATTAAATATGTGCTTATTTCATGCTGCTTTTGGCAAGAATAATGTTTTTTTTTTTTTTAAACATGTATCTAAATTACCCATGTAGATTTTGCATTTGTTATTCAAAGATCGAGATTTCAATGATTTCATCATATTCAAAGTGGCAAATGAATTTATCACTTAGTTACAATAAACTCGATAAATAAGATTTGATTATAAAATCTGATTCATACAATTTAATGGTATTACAAGAAACTGTATGGGATTTTAATGCCAGAGTATAAAATATGAATTTTTTTTTGAGAAGTTTAATGTGATATACACCTGAATAAATATAAAATTAAAAAAAAAACATTTTATGAAAAACTGGATATTTAATAGTTATTTAAATTCCATTAGGAGAAAAATTAAGAATATCATCTTTCTTATTTCAAATGCTTTCAAAGCAAATTCATCATAATCTATCTATATAAAAAATATATACATTAAGTTCATACAAAAAAAGAAATAATAAACAAAACTTGAAACATAAAACTTTTTTATTAGTAATGCATTTTTAAAACATTCAAGCTTTGTGCTAAATGTGCATTACAGCTTCATGAATCGTAAATATAAAATACATTTTCAATGCCAGCAATAAAATTATAAGTACCAATTTAAACCCTATATTAAAAGCTATAGGGATAAAATCAATAATTTCAAAATAAATTCTCAGTAAAATGGAATCAATATTCATGTTCATAAAAATCATATAGAACATATATATTTTTTTCTTTTCAACATAAATTGTGCTTTTCTTTATCATCTATCAATGGAATCAATTCACATAATACACACAAAGTATGCTGCACCAATTAATATTTGAAATCCATTGTGCATCCTTTATTTGTTGCTTATAATACTAAGAATAATTGCTCATATTTCACAGTTTTTAAAATATTATTAATCTAATTCTTACACCAGAAATTTAATTTAATTTAATTCCTATTTTATTTATTGGGTTGGTGCATAATTATCAGGCGTTTCTTTGATGTGCTATATTTTAATAAAAATTCACAATATCTTTTACAAATTGATGAATAAAAATATTTTTCTACTTTTAGGTTATAAAAATGCGTGTCGATAATCATACTCATATTCGTTTCGTCATATTATGCTATACCACTTTGAGAGAGGATATAAAGGATATTGTAAATTTTCATTAAAATATAGCATGTCAAAGAAACGCCTAATAATTATGCACCAACCAAATAGTTTTCTCTTTGTTTAAATTATTTAATGTGTTCTTTATTTACATTATAATAATTCCCCTACATAAGCAAAATTAGAGTAAATTTAAGCTAAGTTGTATTGATTCTTTTAATCAATAATATACTTAATTAGTTTTACCTAAATTAAATATAAGACTGATTTTCATTTCTTAGTTAATAAATATATTCACTGGTGTCTTGGAAAAACCTTGGAGTTTAAAGAAAACAATACATTATATGAAATACATATAAAAGCTTAACTATACATTTTAAAAGTGCATGCTTTTATAATGATTTCAACTGTTAAATAAAAACTTTACATTCACTGTAAAAAATATCATTCTCTTTCACATTATAACAGTAAAAGGAAAATCAGTTTTTCCAATTGCTCGTATATACATAAATTATCGAAAAATTCGATTTAAATATTTAGCCAAATCTCAAAGTTAAAAGCTAGTATAAATCTGGAAAAAAAAAAAAAAAAAATTCGGATTTTTCTGCAGTGAGCATATTCTTTAAACAAATAATAAAAATAAATAAATAAACAGTTACGAAGTGAATCTATTAAAAATACAAAGATATTTTCAGAATAATAAAAATGAACAGAGAAAGGTCTAATAATTTTTTATCCTATAACCTAAGACGTCAACTGAATGTGCAAGAATGGTTGCTTGGCCTCCAGGAGATATTTATACATGGAATAATTACAATAAATAATGAGTGTAATTACATTTAAATCTTTTAATAAGATTTTATTTCTATTCAACGAAAATTAACTTAAAGTAATTCAAGTTAAAACTTAAATTAAAAATAAAAATAGTAACTTTTTAGAACTGAAATATTTTGAGAATATTTGAAATATACTGAATAATTTGTGCATAGCATTACCAAAAATCCCAAACAAAAGGAATAAACAAAAAAAACATACACAAAATCTATAAACATAATAATTCTACCAAACAACTATTAGTAAATCAACGGGCAATAGGCATACATGATGAAAATAAATAAATAACCGGCTCATAAAGGTTCAGTTTTCACTTGAACTAAATTCACATCGGCTTGCATTAAATTCAGCATATGTTTCTCCATAACTGTTTGGGCTGAAAGAAAGTAAGATTTCTATTAGAAATTTAATAAATAAATAAATTATGCTAAATCTTGTTTTTATAGCAGCAAACTAAGATTACAATTATCACTGGCAAAAACGTTAATAGATAAAATTAACTCTGCATGCAGAATATAAAAGCAAGGCAATAGAAGTTTTTTACTATGGTAAGACAGAAATTACAATCCAACAGAGGAGAGAGATATTGCTATGAGCATAAAAATTAAAAAAAAAAAAAAGGAAATACCAATTTGAAAAAATGCTAAGATATAGTTTCATTAAAAAAAGAACAAAAAAAGTTTATTCTATAAGTGAATTTTTTTTTTACAAAAGTGTTCATCACCAAACTAAAATTGCATGCAAATAAAGGTGCACAGTCAGTGTAAATACTGCTTGTACTATCATACAGACAAGTAAAATATATTGTGTGTGAGAATTGTAGAGAAATCATAAAACGATGAGTTAATGATGGAAATATATGTATTTTTTGTGGCCAAAATTAAAAAAGAAACATTTCAAGAAAAGCGCCTTTTTTTAGATTTGATGATAACGATTGAAATAACACTTATTTTTCAAGAAATGCCACAAATTTGTATAACAATGAGTAGATAACTTAATTAAGAACATAAAACAGCAAATATTATTCAATTACCCGTAATAAATTTGAAATTATGCATAAATAACCAGAAACACAAAGTGCAATTTCTGAGGCTGTGTATCGGTTTTCCTTCATTTAAACTTTATTGAACAGTTTAGAGAGTCAACTTCATATCGTCTCGATTTTTCTGATTAAATTTTTAATGGCATGGGCAGAAGCTGAGAGGAAGACATTTTCTCAGTATGTTACGCGCTTGCTATTCTGTGAGGTGATATCGAATGTTTATTCATTTAATATATTTATGAAATATAATAATATTTGTTTAAAAACGATACAAACAGTTGACTAGTCATGAAGAAAGTTATGGAAAATAATTAAGCGAAAAAAGGTAACTTTTATGAAGTTATAAGAAAAAAAAATTAAAAATTAATTCTTTTAAGAAATATTTTTATTATATTGCTTTACATTTATATAATTCTTAAAATATTTTTTTACTTATTTTTAATAGGAAAACTTTTATTTCTGTAAAGTAATATGAAGAGATTTAGCCCTCAGAAAACTAGACTGATAAAGACAGGAAAGAGTGTATAGAAACAATCAATTATCGCAAAATAGAGAAAATTCCCATAGGTAACAAAGCAAAACACCTGTAACACGGTATGTGATCTCGCTACACTTGTAGTTCTATGTCGAATTTTGATTCCAATCGGAACGAAAAACAACGTCCAAAGTACTAATTCTATTTTCTGGTATTCGTGTATTAATCGCATGCCAGTAATTAATCGTTAAAAAAAACTGCCAAAGATTGCGAGCTAGATTTAGTCAAGACCGATATTTCGCAACTATTAATATTAACTATTATATTGTCCAACCATTAATATATAAATACGGGATTTCTTTACTATACTGCGAATCACCCATGGAATTCCGAAATAAAAATAAAAATGAAGAAAAATAAAAATCTTTGTGGTATTCACAGCCTTGCCCAAGTCTCATTGTTTCATGCAGGAAGAGTTATTATAGAGTATGCGAGAATGTTTTGTGGAAACTACTCCCGTTGGTTTCTAGTTATGATTAATCATTTAAAACAATAAATTTTTGTTAAAATCCATATTAATTTTACATTCATGTATTTGAAACTATGATATCGGAATTTCCGTACTTGGCAGTGATGGCAAAAAATACGTATAAGAAAGTCGGAGAAGACTTTTGCTCATCAAATCTCAAGATAAAGCCATAACTATAGTTATGATCTAGGGCCGCAGTGTGAAAATATGAATAGAGTTTACAAGATAAAGGAAAGTACAATTTTCCAAGAATATGCCTTTACCGAAATCGTTCGGCAAGTGTGTGTTGAGAAGTCCAACAAGCTTGGTAACGATGCATTAATTCCACAAGAAACCACGAAATACAGGTAGCAAAACGCAGACGAAGTATACACCAGACGTCATCTGTAGAAATCAACCACACACAGGCAAACCGAAAATCATTATTAAACAATTAAAAAGTAAGAAGCGCAATTAGAGAGGTTTCCCTGTGATCAAGAAAGTAAGAAAGAATTAACTCTCCTGATTCGCTCTTTATCTTCCCGAGTTTATATAGATTCTCTGACAGAGCACAGAACCTTCTAGAAGAATCGCCGGATCACGAGTGCAAATAGAGCTACCGCCATAATTCTTATATTTTCAAGAATCTTCATTTATGTCGCCAAATGATCTTCATTTACGTCGCCCCAAGGCAAGGAGTCACTGACCTGGCATTTGCAAAACTCTATATAAAACTGTAAAACTCTCTTCCTAATTATGAGATTAATTGTGCAGGGTAGCAATAATACAGATTCGTAAGAATATAAATATGTTTGACTTCAAACTGAACCCTTCTACAAGTAATCAATTTCAAAGCAATGTACCATTTATATTTCAATAGGGTTAAGATTCATGTCATGTAGTAAAAGTATGTAAAAATAAGTTTTGCTAATTATATTTCAGTGATGGAATATTTCCTGTTCCAAAACAATCTATTGAAAAGTCCAATTCAAAGATAACACAATTAAAACTTAACACTATATTATAAGCAAATTAAAAAGAGAGATAGAAACCCAGAAAAGCTGATGTAATTCAGCAATTAACACAATAATTTATGCAATTTAGCATTTACAGACATTTGACCAAGAGATTTTGTAAATTCTATGAATTTTTATTTTCTATGTTGTAATAAAAGTTCCTTCATAAAAATTACTGTATCGCATTTGCAATCAAATTAGCTTTCTAATAATGTATCGTTTTATGCTACTTCTCTAAAAAAAGTAATGATATGAGTATTCAAATCTTTGAAATATATTTTTTCCTTAAAGGTTTCCACAGTTTTGGAAAATAATGTACACAGTTTAGATAATGCTTTGTCAATTGCTTTATATAAAAATATTATAATTCATTATTTTAGCTATATTAGATTAAGTATATTACTGACAGAAATCCTTTATAGGGGTTAAATGTATTGCTGAAAGCAATCCTTCATATAGATTATCGAAATCGAAACTGTTAGGAAACCATTTTTCTTATAGCTGGCTTGTGTCCCATTCAAGTCTTATCACAGAATAAAACAAATACATTTGTTTATGTAAACAATAAAATAAAGTTTGAAAAAATAACTATAGGTGAGTATATTAATTTCTTTTACTTATTTTACAATTGTGATAAATTAATTGACCATTTTAAAGTTATAAATATCAAATACTTCTCTTACAAAAGCTAATCTGGTAATTGCTTTCAGCAAATAAGAAAAGTCTCAAGGATGGAAATGGAAATTTTACACAAACATTATGAGGCAGGAAAACTATTATTCAAAATTCAAAACTGAATTTAATATTAAAAAAAAAATCAATATCCTCCACTTTCTAGAAAGGTCGAAAAATATCAATTTACAACGATTAGTTTAAAAATACAAATTATTTGGAAGTAAGGAATTTAAAAGACAGGTAATATTGAATAATATTATGAACAAGAGTTATAACTGCTAAATGAAGACGAATAATTATATTCAACTTCAAGAGACACTTTATAATTGCACTAAATTATATATGAAGTAAATAACATAATTAAAGGTTTTTATGAGTAACAACATATGGCTTATAAAGTAGAAATAAGTTAAACGCCAATTCAGATGTATATAAAATATACCTTCTCTACATCTTTTCTTAATTGCGATCTCATATGCAGACTCTAAAGCTTCATTAACAATTGTCATATCTGCACCAGCATTCAGTAGTTCTTGCACACAACCAGCACGGTTATTGTAAACGGCATACATGAGAGCAGTGTTACCCTCCTATACAAAAGATGAATAATTCTAAAAATTGAAAAAATGCAACAGAATAAAAATAAGGAGTCATTTAGAGATGGCTCATTTTATCATATGAAGTTAATAATAGTTTAATAGACTGTTTTTCATTTTATTGCTTTAATGCACACACATATATACTAAAAATTCTTAGATAATCAAGATTTATATTACTTAAATCAGTATCTCGTAACGCAAAAATTTTCGAACATATAATTTTAGAAGAATTTTACACGGTATATTCCACAGATGTACAGCATTAAAAAAATAACAATTAATTCCTTTTATTAATAAGAATTAACAAAATGAAAACATCTTAAGCATTTTAATAATTAAAAAAGAAAAAAGTTTTATTTTGCATACTACAAAAGTTCTCACTCCATTAAAAGAAATAACAGCTCAGTTCCCGGTATTTCTCAATTCACTTGATAATTTCGGCAGAAATGAAATTCTTTTACGTAATTAATAAACCAGTCTACAACCCTTATAATAGACTTAAATAAATGAGTGAATCAAGCTATTTGAATGTACTATTATATTTATAATATCTTTTTTAATTTAATTTAAATCCTAATTAATTTTTTATCTTAAATTAGCCCAGGTTACTTCATTCTGAAATTTTTTCTTATTTCCTAAAACGAATGCCACTTTTATATTTAAGTATTTCTAACACGCGCTCTGAAAAATTGCCATGTCTCACGTCACGAGCGAAAGGATAAAAATCACTAATACGTACGCATTCCATTAAAAGATACCTACAATTCCCTTTCCTAAATCGACACACTTTTGCCCTTATGTCTCGATATAAACTGAAGAGTTTCATGCTTTGGGAAGATGCCTTGCGACACGATTACATCGTCCGGGGAACACCCAGCAACTGAAACAGATGCTGATTGAGGAATGGGCACTCTTTTCACAAGAACTGTTGGACAATCTGGTGCTGAGTATAGAGAGACGATGCGAAGCAACCAATGCAGTAAGGGGAGGGCATATCCCATACTAAGTAATATCAGCTTGTTGTTCTTCCTCTTGGACAGACAATCATGTGTAGTGATACTATTAGTTCAATAAACGTTTTTTTTTTGTTTGATTCCATACCATATGCATTTTATTCCTTTTTGCACAACTATGTTTTCGTCATCTTTTAAGTACAACATGCTGCTCTCATTTCTGAATTTCATGTCTCTCAAATGATTTCTCGAAGAGTTATGGCAATAAAAAAAAAAAAAAAAGCACCTGTTGCTTACGTTTTGCACACCTGTGTATTTACGGACGAATGATGTAAAACATTAGAAATTTTAGAAAAGGTCTTGATCATGTTCAAATAAAAGAAAAATATGCCATCATATATCATCATTAATATAAACTCAATGAAAAAATAACCAACACTCAAGTACAACGCTGTGTTTTTGAATATTAAAATTCTAGCTAATAATCTTTTTATTTCTAAGTATTCTATGAACATTTTGGCATTATATAAAATTTGAAATGAAATAAAAAATTAAATTAAACAAATTAAAATAAAGGGGGGTGGGTGGAAAAAAGGATTACATAAAAAAACAGTTAAAAATTGAAAAATCTCCACTAAAATATTTTTAGAAAAGAAAACTCTTTTAAACTGCGTGAAAATTTGAAAAACGTGCAACAAACAATCTAATCACATAAAGAGAAATAAACTGGAGCAATAAAATTTATCCATTAAAAATAATTCTTATCTTAAATAAAAAAAATATATTGTAATAAAAAATATATAATAAAATTGGAAAAAAAAAACCCACCACATTTTTTAAAGGTATAAAACAAGAAAAATTATACACTTTCAGAAATATAAAACGCACACTACAGAAAAGCATGCGGATTGAAAAGAAAATAAAAGAAAAGAAGAACTACACGTATTTTCCCCCGATATGCAAAACAATGCTTTGAAATCTCCTCCAAAATATTTGAAAAGGACCGATTTTCAATAGTCATGCAAATTCGATCACTATCGAAATCTCGAAATTCTATAAGTATCGAAAATACAACATATACCAAAAATTGAATAAGTATCGAAAATTCGAGAGCTATCAGCAATTCGATATGTATCAAAAGTTCGATAAGTATCGGAAGTTCGATCAAGACCGACTGAGCACTCAAACTAGTTTCGAAAGGAGTTCAGCAAGAATTCAGCCGACAGGCGAATGCGGAGATAAAACGGCACTTCTTTTTTTTTTTATACGAGTACGCTTGAGTTTGAAAATGCGAGCTGCGAATAAAATTGTAGATTTAATCTGAATTAATCCTTTTTGCTTTTATTTCTGAAGATGAATATTTAGCGATAAAACAAAAAAACATACAACAACCTTCTGATAACCGCAATTATTTTTCCATAATGGTATCATTCAGTTATGGAACAGAAAACAGTTTATTTCAAAATGTATGCTTAAAATAAATATTTTTATATAGTAGAATATGACAGTATTTATAGAAATATTACAAAAATTATGTATGAAGGGGAAAAAGAATGAAGAGCAACAAAAATAAACACTAACCGATAACCAAAACAAAATCGAAAACGCAAATTAATTGTGAATATCGCTTTATTGTATCTCGATTCATCATGAACCATTATTCATGATCATGATATCGATATTTTTCGAAAACTGACATCGAAAAATCGAAAATTGGCACAGTTCACTTTTATTCATTGTAAGTGATTTCAAAAATGAGAAAAAAATCATCAGTCTGTATTTTTCACTTGTGAAATTAAAAAGTTATAAAAAAAGTTATTAGATAGTTTTGGTAAATCTGTTGTAATTACAGAAGGATGGCCGCAACCATGTATTTGGATAATTTGGAACTTTAGATCTTGGTGATTATATTTGTTACTATATAAGAATTTGTGACTATATAAGAATTAAAATAGGTTTTGTTTTTAAACCTCAGAATCTATCTTTTACTTTACCAGTCATTAAACTTCGGAAATTATCTTTACCTCAGATAATATCTTTACTTTATCAGACCTGCCTCAGATATTACCATTTTCTACTATTAAATAAAAATGACTAAATACCTTTAGTTACTTTTGATTTTAAAGACCATTTTTTATATGATTTGATCATTGTTTCATAGTAATGTTAAATTTTATTCCAATGCAGTTATTGATATAGGCGGTTGATTTATCTGTTAAAGAGATGACATTTTCTTATAAATTTAGCAAATAGATCCCCCCTTTTTTTCCTCTTAACTTGGACACATTTAGTAGCATACTGACAATGTATCTATCAACTTAAATTAGAAAAGATATCAAAGCTATGCAATTTTACTTGATCTCTGTAATCAAGAGATGCACCCTGATTTATGAGCTCCTTTACAATGACTGAATGGCCTGCAGAACTAGCTAAAATAAGGGCATTTTCACCAGAGTCTCCAATGGTCGAAATTGAAGCACCACAACTAATTAATTTTTGTACAGTTGCAAGTTGTCCATAACTAGATGCCCACATAAGAGGTGTAAGTCCATTTTGATCTGTCTGGTTTGGATCAAAACTGTCATTCATGGCTAAAAAATACATATTACTGTTAATAATCACATGGAAAACTGATCATTTAAATGTAATAAATATTAAATATGATTTTATAAATGTATGATTGAATATGAAACTGGAAAAAAAATATACAAACTTAATATTCAAAATTTTATACATTCATAACAAAAAGGTAAAAATAACAAAAGAAAGAAACTTGTAGTAAAGTTTCAAGTGTACAAATGAAATATTTATCAAGTTGCTTCTTAGTTCCTTCATTTACCAAAATAACTATTTTCAAACAAATTAATTATTGTTTAAGATCAATCAATTCAGTTTCAACTCAATTATTAACACTTCAACTATTAGCTCTTTTAATAATATTTCAATGCGTTACTGGGCAGTTGGAATGCATGCATGACAAAGCATTTTTGAAAATATTCAAAAACTTAATATGATAATTTTAATCTGATATGTCCAAATATTATATTTTTGAAAGAAAATTTACAAAAATGCTATTTTCATTTTATTCTTAATTACTGTTATTTTATCAGGGTTGCCACTCAAAATTGGAAAAAAAAAAAATTCCTGTGTTTTCCCTGCCTTTTTCACTGTACATATATTCAAAATAAGAGGAAATAGCATTCATGTAGTTATAATGGAGTATTATTTTAAGGAGTGGAAAACCAAGAAAAGGAAGCAACAATTTAACATAATTCAAAATAGCACATTAAATGAAGGTTTATATTTACAAACAGAAAAAAAAATTATTATCTAGAATTTCGCAAGACAAAATTTATATACTAAGATGGAGGGGATATATTACCTCTCATGCTCTTTAATTGTAAGTCACACAAAATTAAGGATTCGGGTTAAATAAAACAAAAACATTTTTGTTATCATAGTACAAGTCATTTAATGATTACTTCACAAAAAACACTACAAAGCAAGACAACTTTTTTTATTTATTCATTTTTGTCAATTCAAGTATCTGGATATCAACTTCTGCAGATTTTTCTGCCATCAATTTCATGGAACTAAGCTGACAGTTTCTCAAATAATAAACAAACCATTCAACAAACTCATATATAGTTGACAAAACACCACCACGCTGCTTTCGCATATTGAATGTTGCTAATCCCGCGAGAGAAATCTATTCTTTCACGCAGTAACAGAATGCGCATGATTATTAGCGGCAATCGGTAATCTCATGGAAAAAGAACAACTGTCTCGCAAATCGAAACTGGATTGATCTATACAGAAAAAAAGAAGAGAGAGAAAAAGCGTGATTTTTCACATTACAGAATCGCGAACTTTGACTACGATTTTTTATTCTTGCAATCTTTAGAGAATGGTATTTTTTTTTTTTTTTAAATAGGAAATAAAATAACTATGAACTGAAAATTCCCTTCATTTTCCCCTGTTTTTATGGAAATTTTCACTTCAATTTTCCCTTAAATTTTTAAGGGTTTTTTTTTTTTTTTTTGACAATTCTTATATTTTCTGTGTTTTCTTGGTTCTCCCGGTGGTGTGGCAACTCTGTTTATTATTCCTAAAAATTTAGGCTTACCGTTACTCTGTAGAAAGAGCTCACCCTGAGCAGCTAACTGATAAATGCTTCTTTCTGCAAAAATATGAAATGATTTTCAAATAATATGTTATTTTCAATGCTTATTATATTTATATTATAAATAATCAGACAAAAATGCAAAAACAAAAATTTAATATATTTTACATTTGTTCAAAATGGATGAACAAACGTATGCCTTTAGTAAAAATATTTGATGATAAAAAAATGTACATATATCATTTGAAAAGTTTAAGAGAAAGAGCATTTTTTCTCATCAGCAAAATGCACTAGATTTTAAATATACTAATTTCTGTATAGATATATTACAAAATACTGCTTCCAGCGTAAACAGAGAAAGGTTTTGAAATTATTCTAATAAGAATATGATTTCTTCAGATATCAATGATAATCAACAATTGGGCAAAATAAGAAAAGAAATATCATTACTATACTGGTTCAAAACTAAATAAATACTACTTTGGAGTGAACCACTCACTTCTGAACCCTAGTTAGATAGTCATGACAATCTCAAAGGAAAATATATATGTACGTAACTCTGCTTTCAAAAGAATTAAGAATTCCTTCTAAATCTTCGTAAGATTCCCTTTTCTTAATCGACACATGTCAAAGAAATCCCTGTAAGAATCTCTTGATAAAAAGCACCGATTTAACTCTTGTGTTCTGGTGCGAACAAACATTTCCACTTTTGTTTCAATGTATAAATTACGCCTTCTCGTGGATTTTTTTTTTATTTAATTAATATGCCACGAGCTCTGTAAAAATGCTTAAATCAGCGGTTCTCACGCTTCAAGTGAAAGGATAAAAGTCTATTAAGTTAAACATATTCTTTTAAAAGATAGATAAATTTTCCTTCTCTAAAACGACACATGTAAAAGAATCCCTATAAGAATCTCATAGTAGAAAATCATTGGGGATAAATATTTCTGTCGCTTTTCGCGCTCTTCTGCTCTTGTATTGCTTGCGAACAGACGTCGGTTCGTAATCGCTTCTTGTACATAAATTACGTCTCTCGGGATGGAATAAAAGCGAAGTTTAAAAATTCAAAGTGCCTCTCTTTTCGACCTCGAAACTGCTTACAAAAATTGTATTTACATTATAGTTAGTCAACAGGATGGTTTTCTGTGCTTAAAAACTCAAATTATTAAAGAAATAAAACTAAATCCCCGGGAGAAGAGGCAATTCGACTTTGCGTTGTGGCTCGCCACTTGTTCCTTCACAGCCGGTTTCGTCCCCTCTCGGCAGGACAGCTTCTCGCTCACATTCTGCGCTTCCACTCAACATAGTTTCCGGACTGCATCTTACAGAAGTTTTGTTCAGCCTTTCCTGTGGCAAATGACCCACACGGATTTCCGACATGTCAGTTGCGTGTTCCATTCTCACCACAATAATAATAATCTCCTTCTTTCAGATTTAAAAGTGTTGCTAAACAATCCAGTACTCAAAATTTTGTCTTTGTTAAAAATTGCCTGCCTCTTGTTCTTTTGGTACGTATAGTAACATTGTGGGGTCGAGTTATGTTCTCCTGATGGCGGGACGTGCATCCTAAGAGAGGGATTGTACCAGGGCCAGTGATGGCCAATGGACTCAAACATAGTTTCCGACTATGTTGACGTGCCATTCCGATCTCTCAAATTAATCTTATGCCTTCGGATCAGTATGATTCCCCGGGAAGTAGGGTGTAAGATAAGGCATTACACAAATGATACAGAAATTGCAATTTTGGCTTATGTATCAAGTTGCTTCCATGTTAGTGTACGAGATATCAGATCAGAACTCAACAATCAAAATAAAAATAAACAGTACAGGGAATACTTTAATATAATAACTGGCATCAACACAACACTTATAGACAAGGACAGCTACAATCACAACATGATCGATGTTTTACAAATGGCCAGTACTCGAGGTGGAATCAAATTCCTCTTTGCTCAGCAATGTAATATGAACAGGCGAATGTCACTTCAATGGAGATCGAAGCATCAGTTGCCAAAACGAAAGGTTTCGGAAAGAAAAAAAACTATTCTTCGTACGAGAAGTTCATTATCAGTGGCAGTTTCCTATATATAGGTGGTGTGGTACCTTCTGAAACTTTTTGGTTGGGCCCATCTCTGACAATTACATGAAGAATTGCGATATATATATTTACTTAGTTTTGAATGAGATTAAGTCTGTGCTAATAGATGAATTGTCTTAATTAGTACTTCCACATATGTAATTGTAATTAGATGGTACTCCTTCTCAGCACACGTCAGGTACCTGACGATAAATGAATGCAGAATTACCTGACAGGTGGCCTGGTTTACAAGGTCCCCAATGAAATTGCCACCTTGACTCCTTATAGAAACAAATCCCTCCTAGATCATCTGACAGATGGTCTGCTTTACAAGGACTCTTATGAAAATTCTTCCTAGGTTTCCTGACACCCCTCTTGACTTTTATTTATAGTCAAGAGTATAGTATAGTTATTTATGGTGAGGCGCTTACATTCTTCTGCACGTAACACGCCTCTTATAAACATAGTAGCTCTTTGTCGATGAATTTTAGAAGCATATCTTGATGTCAGAAGTGATGAATTGAATCGCATTTATATAAGCATTGATAGAAGATTGCAACTTTGTTTAGTGTCGAAGATGCTTATTTTGAATATGCACATCAATTAATGCATTATTTGAACTTTTTTAAAACTAAGCAAATATTAATATTATTAATGCATTATTTTCTGATTTCGCTCTTTTCATAACCTACTGTAATATGTGCATTATGCCTGAATTGTACAATGAGACTCATCAATTTATAGTATGAAAAAACAAGTCTAAATGGTCTAACTAGGGGAGAGCACGGGTAGAAAAATTGTGTTCGGAATGAGATTTAGTATAATGGTAGTATACCTTTAATATGTTAATACATTAAAATTTCAAACACAACAGCTAGCCAATTCCGAGAACACAACCTTCAAATGCTTTGGCACAGCTAATATACTAGTAACTTGTCTTCTGCGTTCAACAGCCCAGCTACATGTTCGTCAAGTTAATCGCTTCGTAAGCGATAGGTCAAGGTTCAGTCCTGGATAGGGCTACGCCGATTTTCGATTTATCGAAAAAAATCTATTTTTCGATAGTTTTTGAAAAATATCGATTTATCAGTATAATGACCATGAGTCATCGTACACGATGAATCGGGATGCAATAAATCGATACTCAAAATTAATTTAAATTAATTATTCTTTTCGGTGAGTGTTTATTTTTGTTGCTCTTCATTTTGTCACATTTGTACAATATTTTTGTTAATATTTCTATAAATATTGTCACATTTTAATATATAAAAATATTTGCTTTAAGCATGTTGTTTTGTAACAAATTGTTTTCTATTCCTAAACAAAAAGATATCATCAACATTTTCTATTTAAATATAATAAAAAATTGTGCATATTTTACTTTCAGACATTTTTATAAGCAAATTTTTTATGCTTTGTTTATTTTAAACATCCGAAATATCTCCCAGAAAAAATGGTAAAGCAATTTTTAATAATTTTTGATACCTTTATGAGTTAAGTTTAAAAATCATGCAAACAACTTAACTCCAAATATATCTGATAGGCAACAGATGCTAAACACTATTGAATTTTAAATATATTTTATAACATTTATCCAATTGATTAATTCAGCTTTTACGGTCCAATTAAGATATCAACTAAGATATTATTTATTATTGTTATTAAAAAATATCATCACTTTAAATACACTTATTTAAATTCGAAATTCAAAGCAGATATGCTTACCGAAGTATTCAAATGTTGCCATGATTTTCCAAGCATTTTTTTTTCGGTTTAATTCTTTCTATACAAGTTTTTATTAGTCTAAATTTCGCAATGCATTTCAAAAATTTACTTACGTATATACATTGTGATGCAAAAACTTGTTGTAAAATTTGATTTAAACAGAAGCCTTATTTTTAAAAAAAATTTTGGTTCTAATGATTTTTTAAGACTGCAAAAAATGTTACTTTACAATAATAAATTTTTAAACATTTTCACAGTTAAAAATCTTTTTTAACAGTGAAAATGCTTTTTAAAATCTTTTTATCTTTCTATCGTTGCTCTAGGCAGCCAAGGGGATGGACGCCTCAACTCAATATATAATTTCAAATTAAAGTGAAACTTACTTTAGTCAGGAATACAAATATTAAACCTTAATCTAAAATAATGCGCTATTAACAACTAAATGCAGCCGAGATTTGAAGAGTGATTGTTACAAGGAAAATAAAGCATTGCTGAAAATTAGTACTAATAATAACCGTAATTCTTTGTTCAAGATATAAAAAAAGCATAAAAACAGCAGCACAAAACTGACATTTTCAGCAGCGTATTGGAATTAAAAATTCAGTACATGTGATCTCATATAATCTAGAGTAAAAAATACGACAGTTTTTGAAGTCTTACAGATCTCTCCACAATAATATACTTCAGGGAGATTAGTATCAGTGTTTTTAAAGCAAGATAGAATTACAATGCAAAAGCTTAATCGTCAGCCATAAAATCCTTTCTACAAATATAACATATGTTATGCAGATGTTTTAACATGGGATTTTTGCATAAATGGTAACAACACACATGAATGAAATCTTTATATAAATGCCCTTTTTGCGAAAGGAAATCTCCCCTCCCCCTCAACCTTAGCATTTGATAATGATCAAATTTTCATGACTATCGAGAATCAGTCATGTACGTCATCAATATTTTACGACTGTATATCAAGGCATTGTTTTGTATATCAGGAGAAAATGTAGTGTCGGTTTAATAAGCATGCCTTTTCTATAATATGCACTTTTATATTTATAAAAATGCATAATTTTTCTTGTGTTATATCTTTAAAAAATGCTCTTTTCCCATTTCATAATCTATTCTTTTATCAAAATGTTTTAGTTTGTATTTAAGATAAAGATTATTTTTAATGGCTAAACGTTATTTACTCCGATTTATTTCAATTTATATGATTGAAATTTCTGTTGCACTTTTCTTGAGATTTTCATGTATACAATATTTTGCACAAATTAAAAAAAAAAATCCTGCATTCAAATGATTCAAGAAAGTTTTAGTGAAATTATTATTTTTCTGTTTTTAAGATAAAGATTATTTTAGTGGTAATTTTTCAACATTTAACTGTTTCATTATATAACTCATTTTTATTTCATTTCCCCCTTCATTTTAATTCTTCATATTTTATTTTAACTTCCAATTTTTCATTTCATTTCGAATTTCATAATTTCACAAAATGTTGATGGAATAAATTAGAAATAATAAATAAATAATTAGGTAGAATTTTAATGTTGGGAAACCTAGCGTTTTATTTCAGTGTTGGCTATTTATTTCGCTGAGTTTATACTAATGATAAATATAATACCATATTTTTCATTTTTTAAACATATTTTTTCATAATTGAACGAAAATTGGAAGACCCTTTTTAAAGTTTTTAATATATTGCATCATTCTTCCGCAAATAAACTCGCACTCCAAAATATTTGTTACTTTAGTTCTACTCATTAATTACTACTTTTCGTTTCTTTTTGATTTTTGAAATAGTAAACCATATGAAAGTCTCTTTAATTTTAATTATGTAATCTACCTATTGCTAAAATTCTTTTGCAGATTTAAATTAAATCAGCCAATAATATTTTAAAAATAAGAATAAATATTTATGTTAGCATATACAGAATAAAATTTTCAAGACAATAGACTTCAGATTTCGAATTCGAGTTTCATTAAAACTGCTTACTTTTATCGGTTAAAGATATTATTATGTCGGTTTTTTTTAAAAATTATTTTTAAAATGAAGAATGAAAGAAACTGACGTTTTCTAAATCAGCAGTAAAAAAGGTAAAATTGTAAAAATTATTATACCATAGCATAAACGAATACGGTAAATTGTAAAATGCAAATAATACTTTGACACTGACATACTTTATTGAAGGGGATTTAACACAACTGTTTTCTAATTATTTTTATTGAAAAAAAAACGAATATTTTCATTATATAAAATGAAAATTCCTTTTATTTAGAGTCATCCTGATTAACAAGTATGTTGAGAGTATGTTATTATAATAGCAAGTATGTTAAAATACGCTATTTATAATTTATAATAGCAATAAATAACGAAATCGCAACATAACAAAAAATATCGATACATGTTGGACGATATATCGGATGATGGAGTTCAATCATCGTCCAGCCCTAATCCCAGATGTGTCTTTTTTTCTTTACATTTTAATGTTTTTCAAAATTATTCTATTTAAATTAACAATTTACAAATATATTTAATTAATAAGCTTCTTATTCTTTAATGCAAAAATAAATGTTTATCGTCCTAATACTTGAATTACAAAGAAATTTTTGAAAAGAAAATGGTTATAAATATACATGTGTTTTTTAAAAAAATATTTCAAAATTATTTAAATCATAATTTAATTTAACAACAAAACATTTACAATTTGCAGCTTTAATTAATCTATCACACATTTTTTATGTGTGATATATTAATTCAATTGAAAAGGTGATAAATATTAATTATAATTACCGACATTATAAAAATATATACAACATTTTTAGAAATTTATGCTACATTTATTAATTTTCAATTACATACAAGAACCATAATAGTGATTACCAAAAAATCATTGGAAACAAATTACATTTTCACATCCTGCACTGTTGATAAGTGATGATTTTACACAAGAGTAGAATTTCCTCATGAGATCTATTGGAAGGGGATCCCCTTTATTTACATTAAAAAATATTTGTCTTTCATTAGAAAGTTGGGCAGTGTACCAAGCATATCTTATAATCTAAATAAAAATTATGAGCCATCTGCCTATGTACCTAATTACTTACCACCTGCTTTCTACTATTTCTATTCAATTATAAATAAAGGGAGCACTTGCTTACATATTTAATAAATTATTACCCACCCTCTTTAATTTCCAATAAAAATACAGTTTCATTGAGTTAGAACAAATAATTTTTCATAATTAAAATCCAAAAATGTAACACTTTTAGCTGTTTTAAGATAATAGTAATTTAAATTATTTATAATCATTAAAATTACATTTATAATGATTTTTTTTTTAAAAATAAGACATAATTCAAATATTAGGAGAAATAAACATTCATTTTTGAATAAAAAGTTAAAAACAAATTAAAACTATTTGAAAATTCTTAATTCAATTTGAAATTTTTTTAAAAAAAATTAAAGAGAAATAAAGACACATTGAGGATCAGATCTTGACTTCCCACTTTTGAAGTGACTGCTGAATACAGAAGACAAGTTACCAGCGTATAAATTATGACAAATGTTTGAAGGCTATTTTCTTAGAATTGGTTGGTTATTGTGCTTTAGTATATTAATGAATCAACAGTTTAAAGGTATATTACGGCTATACAAATATCATCCTGAACTCAATTTCCAATTCATACCCTCCGCTTGTAAGATACTAAATTTGCTTTTAATATCTCAGAAAATTTTGCAAATAGAAGCATAGCTTTGTGTGCTTATAGGTGAATACAAATCAAATATTTTAGTAATCGACACCTTTTAACTATGGACGCCATATAAAAATTTGATTTTTTGTAACTTTTCAATACCAATCTCTAGAGAAGTCTATTTTCATACAACTGTTTATTTTATCTCATGAATTTTTAAAATTGGAAGTATATGCCTAAATGAAATATTTAAGGAAATAAACACTTGTTCTACTTTATTGGGATACTGTATATACAATAAATTCATATTATTTGCATTCATAGAATTAATTATTTTCAAACAAATTAAATTGAAATTTAAAAAGCTGTTTTTATTTTAATTTTTGAGATACATGGCATTATCCATGTATTTCGAGGTCTAATAGCTCTAATTGTCATAAACTGCTGCACAATCGATTCTAATTTTAATTTATTTTCACTTAGAAAATGGGGATTCCTATATCTGAAATGCTGAAATTTGCCAACTTCATCATTCACTCTTTTTCTGCTATGAAAATTCATTGGGGCAAAGAACATTTATCGCAAATAGTAATGGCTCGGAAATAATAAAAATTATTTCACTTTTAATCTAGTAAGAAGTTATGCCTCAAGCTTAAAATAAACTGATTAATGGCTTTTCATCACAAAAGTAACGTTGTAAAGTAATTTCTTCAAGATTACTCTATAACATAACATCATATGTTACATACTTATATTACTTTAAATATCAAACATTTCCTTTTAAATAATGATAATAAAATACAAAAGGCACTTTAAAATTCTGAATTAAAATAATGGCAATAAGCATGATTTTAGAATAAAGAATATGAAAATTTAAAAATTAAAATTAGTGCGACAAAATGCATATATATATATATACCAGGAAGAACAGCTGGTGTTTGAGTTTGCACATTTCCTCTTTGCAAATTTGTTAAAACAGTGGTAGGCTAAAAAAAGAGAAAAAATAGGGAAAGAATATTAAGAACTTAATGTAAGAATTCTCAGAAGCAATAGAATGCAAATATTAATATAAAATTACAATTAAATTTTTTCAAAATATACCTTAAATAAATAATAATTCTAAAATAGGTATCTAAACATCAGAGTCAACCTTAAGAGGTAAAGCCCATTAATTTTGGATAGCCAATATATATTTAACAGCTTTAAAAAAATAATGCATAAAGAATAAATAAACAACATGAAATTCTAATACAAAAAGTAATAATATTTATTTTAAAAATAATAAATTTAATAAAGTTACTTATTTACTCAAAACTTAAATTTTGATAAATATCAAAAAGCAAAACATTTGTTATGGCTTTTTTGACTGGATACATTGCATAACAGTTAAGGTGTCAAGTGAATTAAGGGACTTAAAAAAATTATTAATTAATAATAACAACACAAAGTGTAGATTATTTAATGAATAATATAATTAGAAATATTTTTAAAATCCATTTTTAATTCTGATTTTGAACTAAACAAACTAAATCTGAATTACTGCTTACTGTTAGGAAAAAGGGACCAGTAGAAAAATTCAATTAACAATGCTCGAATTAGTCATTTATAATAAGAAGGATTTAACAAATGTCTTCCATAGCAATATTCTTTTTCAGTCTTGGATATTTTTCTGTTTTGAAAAAAAAATGAAGGAAGCCATTTTTCCTATCATTTTAGGTAGCAGCTCAAAATACTTGTTGAATAGGAAAATAGAGGGGATTCTGGGATGTAAAAACAACAGCATCACACAACCGTCCATAAATCTATTAGAGTCAACCTACTTTTAAACTCTTTTTTCACAGACAATGCATCCTGCAAGCATCATTCAATTGCATGATTCTAAATCGTAAATGCTTCTAGGACAGGGAAAGAAATGATTTTATGCAGTTACTTCAGTGGCATAGTTTCTGAATATAGAAGATTTTGTAAGAGAAATGTCAACATTTTATGTAAGAGAAAGAAAACCCTCAAAAGTAGGAGCTAGAAATATTTTTCAACCATTAAACACACAAAAAGATAAATAAAAAATGTTATAGAAATATTTTTAAAAATATATGTAATTCTTCAAAAATATTTAAAATTTCTTGTTTATTAATAGTTTTTATAAATATATTTTCTAAATATATAATTCTTTTTTAAATATCTAATGATTATGAAATTTTAGGATGAATTAGAATTTGAACAAAGGATAACAATTTATGGTCTGACAACATAATTATCAACTTGTAAATAAGGATGCTTCAAATTCTCATGAATGAAGATATTTGAATATTTAAATACAATTGTTTGAATATTACTGCTCATCACTTTCATTCATGAATCAAAAAATCACTACTAAGAAAAAACTTTCTCAATAAAGTTGGAGAATAAAAGCAATGTCATAGCAAGTGGAAATGATACCGAGGTATAATATAAGTAGTTTTTTCCACAATCATCATCAGTAAATCAACAAGAATATGCTATCTCATGCTCAGGGTATGTCATCCTTCTTTTCTTCTGTTCTTGCACCTTTTGTTTAACTTAACTCCAACATATCTTTTAAAATTTGTGTTCAAGGCATGCATAGCTCCTTTGCCTCCCAGATAGGGGAGGAACTTACTTGTAAAAGAAATAAACTCATTCAAATAAGTACATGTGATAAACAGGCCTAATCACATAAATGAAACATATATTTACTACTAACTTTAAGGACATTTCTTTACACTAGGTAAATATTTATCAACTGCTGCATAAAAGATAGCATCCTTATTGTTTTTATACCAAATTAATACATCTTTTCACAAAAAATTCTTTAAAAGCATACAATAAAAGTGAATACATAAAATGAATTTTATTTAAAATTTTCCAATATGCCTTAATGTTTCTGACAAAACTATTTTGTTGAATTTTATACTGAGAGAATTCAAATAATTGTGTTTTCATTTCTTGATAAGCAATACAGCTTTAGAAGAATGTATAAACGTTTTCTTAGATTTAAAAAATATATAAAGAACATGTAAAATAAGTCAATGGTACATATATTTAAAAATGTCATTTCAATTTTTTTTTTTTTGTGATTACTATTATATTCTTTAGTTAAATTATTGTATTATAATTTTAAAAAATGCTGAAGATGTAAATAAAATACAATAATAATGATTTGTCTTTAAATCATTTACAAAAAAAATAATAAAAATGCTTCGGCTAAGAATTTTTTGTAAGTCAAGTAATAATTTTGTGTCTCTATACTCCACATAAGTTTCAGAGCTTGGCATCTTCAAAAATTTAGTTTAAAAAAAATGCCAGTATGCCACAAGCATCAAAGATTGTAATAATTTAGTAAACTTACTTCGTGATACCTTGGTGATGTTATCGATACTTTCTATCATGCTATTTATCCCAGTTAATGACCAAACAAGATTTCTATACACCTCAGTTTGTTAACATTCTCTTGATTAGTAAAATAATTAATTAATTTATTATTCATGTATACTTGTTCATATAACTGACCCCATCTGATTATTCATATAAACTCGTTTATATAAGTCTGATATGTTTATCTGATATATTAATCTTAGTTATTTACAACAAAGTTTCAAAAATCATCACTTTTCAGTTTTCTCATCTCAGTGATGTTGATACTTTATATCATGTTATTTATCCCAGCAACGACCAAACAAGATTTCTATACACCTTAGTTTGTTAACATTCTCATGATTAGAAAAATAATTAATACATTTATTGTTCATATATACTTGTTTATATAACTCTGATATGTTTATCCATTACATTAATCTTAGTCATTTACAACAAAGTTCCAAAAATCATCATTTTTCAGTTTTTCTCATTTACCATCTTTGGCCTTGATCTCAAGTGAATTACAGTTGACATTCTTATACCTCTTTTCCTTTAACCAGAATTTCAAAAGGAGCGTGCATTTTAAAAAAATTGCTTATCTGACTAGCTATACAAAAAGAGAAAACACTGGTCTTTAAGCAAATTTAAAAACATTCTAGGAATAATGTTCTGAAATTAAAAGTCTACTTGATTATAATTTGGATAAATGCAAATATATAATATGGTAAATGGAACCTATTGGTAAAAACGGAAAAAAATTGACTAAAGACTAGCCAGCTCAATATTATATCTCACACACTTTGAAAATAAATGAATTCCTTTATTGGTATTGTCATTTAATCTATGATGTATGCAGCATACATCAAAATCAATTAACCAAAATTTTGAATTAATGAACATAATAAATCACCCTCTTCCCCCCCAAAAAAAATAAAAACTTAAACATCTTTTAAATTTTTAAATTAGACATAGTTATACATATATTTGCAGAAATTCCTTTAAACATAAAGATGTTTCATTAAAAATCAAACAGATTAAAAACATATTAATTTATTTGATTTCTAAAAACAATCTTTTTTCTTCAAATTTCTCCAATGTCAATTGGATATTGGTAACTTTTTCCCTCTGTACTTGGATCTTATAATAAAAATTAATTAATTATTGATTTCAATTACCATAATTGGTACTTTGCCTTTTATTATCAAATTGTTTAGGGCTTATAATTCAGATTTGAAACTAAACATTTAAAGTTTATGGGCACAATTTTTTTATAAACAATGAATATGACATTCAGACCTACATGCATCACAGAATGTACATGTGAGGATAAAACTATATGTCAACAATATGAAATGCTAAGAAAGTATATAAATGAAACTATTTTTTTTTTCTAAAAAATGCATATTGTACTTAAAAAGCAAATTGATTTTTCATAATTATATAAAGAATAAACATTTGATAAAAATATATTTCAATATCAAACCTGTCGCGTTGATTCTCTATATCTATTAATATTGTCTATGTTTCAGCTTTTGTTTTGTTCCGAATGGCAACGGTGTTAAAAAAGATGTATATGTAGTTTGGAATTCATTAAAAAAGGTTGTGTTTTACTTTTGAGAATGGCTTTGAGTTTTATATTTACGCCATAAACAAATGCCCTTTCATCCAAGAAATCCAAAGCAGAGTCTTTAATGAAAGTATCTGAATAAGAATATTATTTGATTCGATGTCAAACCGTGACATCTGGCGTCCGCGACAGGACTCGGTTGCTTTTTAAGAGTAAGTACGAAACATTTCAGCATTTATTTCATTATGAAAACTGTTTTGAAAGATAGGAAGCAACTGAGAAGACTGTTTACTATAGCATGCAATTCCTTTGACAAGGCAGAAAATCAACTGAGTTGTGCCGATAAAATCAATAAATTAAAGCTAATTGAGGAGAAAGCTTTATTAATGATGGCATGTGAAGAAAAATTTAAACAGTTGTATTCCGAGAAGACTTCCGATACTGAAATCGAGAGAGAAGTAGATGAGTCGGAAACTTACATTGATCGCTGGAGATCTTTAAAACAAAAGTTAGAATCATTTGTGATTGAACAGTTATCCTCTAAAAATGAAAGTTTTAATATTGGTACGAATACCTTATTAAATTATCCAAAAATAAAATTACCTACTTTTGACGGTAATGTAGGCAATTGGTTATATTTTTGGGGACAGTTTCAAAAAATTGATGAGGACATTAATATCGATTCTCACGATAAATTTTCATATCTATCTCAAGCAATGGAACGAGGTAGTCCTGCTGAAGAATTAATTAAGAGTTTTCCTCCAGGTGGTAATAGCTATGAAATAGCTTTAAAACAATTAAAATTGCGTTTTGGCAGAGAACAATTATTAATTCAAGTATACGTTAGAGATTTACTAGCATTAGTTCTTCAAAAACAGAACTGTTCAAAAAATTCATTAAGAAAGTTGTTTGATCAACTCGAGAGTAAACTACGTTCACTTGAACTATTAGGAGTTACTAGGGAGAAATATGCTGCTATGTTATTTCCTCTAGTTGAGTCATCGCTACCCGAAGAAACTTTGATTGCTTGGGAGCGTTATAGATCGGCTCATCGTAGAGTTCGTGAAACGAACACGAATGATTCCGATCAAAATTCAAATAAAATAGAAAAAAGTGATTTAGAATTTATTTTAGAATTTTTACAAGATGAGGTTGAATCAGAAGAACGCATTCTTTTTGCTTCTAGAAGTTTCAACGCTTCTAAACCGAAAGCGGAAGTGAAATATAATAAATTTTCTGGTGATAAAAAAATGAGTAAAAATAAAACTAGGAATGTAAAGTTTTATGAGGCACCTAGTGCAACTGATCTTTTGACTTCGTCGCAAGTGTCAAAACAGTGCATATTTTGTTCTAATGCACACTATTCTGGAGATTGTTTTAAAGTAAGAAAAATGCCCTTGAAGCAAAGAGAGGCAATTGTTCAACAATCTCATAATTGTTTTTTATGCTTAAAAACTGGACATTCTGTCAGAGATTATAATGACAGAGCTAGTTGTTTGTGTTGTGACAAAAAACACCACATTCTTCTGTGTAGAAAAATAAATCCGATATCTGAGTCTAAAGACAAAGAATCGCTTGAAGTTGATAAGAGAACTGATAGTAGTTCTGAAATGGATCAAGCTCTTTCCAACTTGTCTACCAATCCAAACGTAGTCCTGCAGACATTCAAAGTTGTAATTAGGGGCAACGGGAAAAAACGTGCAGCAAGAGCTATTATCGATACGGGTTCACAGCGGTCATATTTACTACGAGCTACAGCTGAAGAAATGAGCTATGAGCCTACCAGCTGTGAATATTTGCAGCACTCCCTATTTGGTGGCAAGCATACTGGGGTATGTAAGCATGATGTATATACTTTGTATTTATCGAGTGTACATGAGAATTATAATTGTAATTTTAAAGTTCTTAGTCAACAAATTATTTGTAAAACTGTGCCACCTACTGTGAAAGAGTTTTGCGTGAAGGAGTTAGCTGCTTATAATGTAAATATTGTGGATAATTGTGAAGATCCTATTGAAATCCTTATCGGAGCTGATGTGGCTGGGAAGCTCATGACAGGAGGTTATCGTGAAATGTCTTGTGGACTCGTAGCGATTGAAACAAAACTTGGGTGGTCTGTAATGAGACGAATAACTGATAGTGCGAGAAGTGAATGTTCATCTTTATTAGTTAAGTCCATGTTATCTACAGCAGAGACAATAACAGACTTATGGTCCTTGGATACTCTTGGCATAACTGACCCATCTGTGAAGAAAAGCCAGATCGAGTTACAAGAAGCTGCTCGAATGCATTTTCTAAATACAGTTCATTTGGTAGATGATCGTTTTGAAGTAGATTTGCCTTGGTTGGAAGATCATCCACCACTCCCAGATTATTTTGATTTAGCAAAGGGAAGACTGAACAAGACTGTTAAACGTTTTAAAACCGAGCCTAATTATGAAGCTTATGAGAATGTTTTTAGGGAATGGCTTGAGGAGGGAGTAATTGAGGAAGTTGCCAAAAATGATCAGGCTGCAGTACATTATCTGCCTCATCGAGAAGTTATCAAGGAGAATAGCACTACAAAAATCCGGCCTGTCTTTGACGCTTCGGCCAAGGCAAAGGGATTTCCTAGTCTTAATGATTGTCTTGAGAAGGGGCCGAATCTAATAGAGCAGATTTCGAAAAGAGAAGATCAGTGTTATTGCTGACATCCGAAAAGTCTTTCTACAAATAGGTGTTTCACCCACGGATAGAGATTACTTGAGGTTTTTGTGGATTGGTAATGATGGTCAGCTGAAAGAGTACAGACATTGCCGTGTAGTTTTTGGTGTATCGAGTAGCCCTTTTCTTCTAAATTCTACTATTCAGCTTCATTTACAAACTGTTTTGGAAAAAATAGGAACTGGAGAATCTTCGTATCCAAAAGATGTCATTCAAAAACTTGCGCATAGTTTTTATGTCGACAATTGTGTTAGTTGCGTTAAAAATGAAAAAGGGCTATATCGTTTTATTAACGTTTCGACTGAGGTAATGGCCGAGAAAAAATTCAAGCTTAGAGGGTGGGAGTTCAGTGATGTCAATGCTAATACTTCTGCCGATACAAATGTGCTCGGCCTGGTATGGAATAAAAAATCTGACACTCTACGAATTAATACTGCAAGAGTAAAAGAATTATGCTTTGAAAAGGTAACTAAGCGATCAATCTTATCTACAGCTCATAGATTGTTCGATCCTCTTGGTATATGTTGTCCTGTCATCCTAATTCCTAAATTATTGCTTCAAGAAACGTGGAAGCAGAAAATAACATGGGATGAAGAAGTTGATAAAATTACAAAAAATACATTTTTAAAATGGCTAAAAGATATTGACTGTTTAGAGAAAATCCGTTTTCCAAGATATTTTGGTTCAGAGATTGCAAGTGGAGATATTTCAGTACATATTTTCTGTGATGCTAGTAAGCATGCTTATGCTGTTGCTGCTTTCATCGAAATACAGACTTGTGATTCAGTTAAAGTACAACTTATACAAGCCAGGAGTAGAGTTTCACCAACAGGAAAGGAAGGGATTACTATCTCTAGACTTGAGTTACTTGCAGCTACTGTCTCAGCAAGACTTTCAACTTCTATTTTGTCAGAGATACAGAGTGAAGAAGTTTACTTCTGGACTGATTCTTCGACTGTCTTGACATGGATTATGAGAGAAGAAGCCTGGAATGTCTTTGCCCAGAATAGAGAGAAGGAAATTAGAGCGTTAACAAATAAAAGTTCTTGGAGACATATCCCTGGTTCGATGAATCCTGCTGATCTCCCGAGTAGAGGTTGTTCAGCTCAAACTTTATTGAAATCTAACTGGTGGTTAGGACCAAGTTGGCTTTACTTGCCTAAAGAGGATTGGCCAAAAGGAAATCTAAGCTTAAATGAAAACGAGATTGTTCGGGAAAAGAAAAAGACCATAGTTTCATCTGTGACAAGAAGTTTGATTTCTACAAGTTTTGTTCCTAAGGAAGACTGGTATTACAAATATTTTTCGAAATACCAGAAAATGGTTCATCTAATTGCCTGGAGTCTACGGTTTACCTTTAATTGTCGAGATGAAAAAATTAAGAAAAGACATGGAGACCTTGATTTTGATGAAACTTTTGAAGCCGAGAAATTATTAATCAAAATGATTCAAGAGGATTGCTTTGTAGACGAGAGAGATAATAAATTAAAAACTTTAGGAGTATTTAAGGATCAGAGTGGAATCCTCAGACTGAAAACGAAACTTACCTTTCGACAGGATTCAGAAGAGTTTAAAACTCCAGCTATTCTTCCGTCCTATCATGAGGTGGTCAAGAGATTAATACGATATTATCACGAGAAAAATGCACATACTGGTACCCAAATTTTAATAAATATTCTTCGATGGAGATTTTGGCTTCTTAATGCTCGAAAAACGGTGAGATCTCTGATTAATAAGTGCACCGTATGTAGAAGATTTTCTGCAAAAAGAGTGCAAGTTTGCACAGCAACCCCTCCAAACGACAGACTCCGAGAAGCGGCAGTGTTTGAAATTTGTGGCATTGATTTTGCTGGTCCAGTGATCTTAAAAGGTAACACCAAATCCTGGATTTGCTTATTCACCTGCGCCGTATACAGGGCAGTGCATCTAGAATTGGTTGAGTCCATGTCTACTGAGAGTTTTTTACTAGCCCTTAGAAGATTTATATCCCGCAGAGGAAGAAGTAAAATAATTTACTGTGACAACGGAACTAACTTTGTAGGAGCTTCAAATGCGCTACGAGATCTAAACTGGAAGCAGATTATTGATGATACATCTATATCACCAATTCAATGGAAGTTTAATCCACCAGCTGCCTCATGGTGGGGAGGTTGGTGGGAGAGATTAATAGGTATTCTCAAGAGTTTACTGAGGCGAGTACTAGGAAGAGCTTCTTTAACTTCCGAAGAAATGATCACCATTCTCTGCGACTGTGAAGCAGTGATCAACTCCCGTCCATTGACCTATGTTACTGAAAATGATGTTACTTTGATGCCTTTAAGTCCATCTCTATTTCTTCAAGACATTCAAACAAGTGGTGTTCCTGATCCTGAAGATATTGGGCACAGAAGTCTGAATAAACGAGTCAAATACAGAGAAAACTTACAAAAAGATCTGCGAAAAAGATTTAGATCCGAATATCTAGGAGCACTTATTCAAAAATCGGATAAGACAAGATCAGTGAAAGTGAATATCGGTGATGTTGTATTGATAGGAAGTGACAACACCAAGCGACTGAATTGGCCACTGGGAAAAATAATAGAGATTATTCCAGGTCAAGATGGAGTAACAAGACTTGTGAGACTTAAAACGGCAAATGGAGAATTACTAAGACCGACTCAGAGACTGTATCCACTAGAAGTCTCTAATGATGATTTTATTGTGGAGAACTTTTCAACTAAGAAGTTGGAAACTTGTAAAGAGTCTGGCTCTAACGATGTGTGTGATGTAAGCTTTGAGCCACAGTTTCAAAAGACTAGAACAGGTCGTACGGTCAAAATACCTAAAAGACTGGACTTGTGAACAATTTTAACTTTGTTAATTTTATATATCTTTCTTGCAACTATGTGTAAGTTAAAGTTTTAATGTAAAATGTTAACTTAGGTGGGAGGATGTCGTGTTGATTCTCTATATCTATAAATATTGTCTATGTTTCAGCTTTTGTTTTGTTCTGAATGGCAACGGTGTTAAAAAAGATGTATATGTAGTTTGGAATTCATTAAACAAGGTTGTGTTTTACTTTTGAGAATGGCTTTGAGTTTTATATTTACGCCATAAACAAATGCCCTTTCATCTAAGAAATCCAAAGCAGAGTCTTTAATGAAAGTATCTGAATAAGAATATTATCTGATTCGATGTCAAACTGTGACAAAACCACTAAAATAACATAAAAAGTACTTTAATTTTTTTTAATTGCAAGGGTTTTTGGGTTTTCCTGTGTTTCTCAGAGTCTAATAACTGTAACCTTTACTGTCTTAAATTGCTGTGAAACCAATTCTTTAATTTTAATTTTACTTTCAAAATGGATGTTCATTCATCATAACTATTAAAGATTGCCAACTTCCTCTTTCTTTACTATAAAAATATACTGATGAAGTCTGTACTTCATGCTTTCTTCAAATGGCCATGGCTCAGATATACTGTGCATTATTTTATCTTTGAACATGTAAGAAATTTCATTTCAAGTTTAAAATAAATTGAATTATGGCTTTTCATCACAGTGGCATTTTTCTCAAGATAATTCTATAACACAAAATTATTATCTTTTATTATATCTATGTAAGAAGGCAATTTTTCAGATGAAGAATTAAGAATTGAGCTCTGTATGGTTAAGTATTTGCTGATTTCTAAAATAGTTCTAACAACAAATTTGTTTTCCTAAATCAAAAACGAATGATGCTCAATAACTAAAAGGATGAATGCAATAGTTACTAATTAATATTTTTAATTAAAGTAATATATTTAGTTAATGAATGATGAATTTAATAGCTATCAATAAAAATAATTACTTGATACTTAAAACAAGAAATGTATTCTCACCTTGTATGGGGTGAAAGCACTTCGACTTCCATCTCTGTTTAAACTCGATATACCCATGGCAGATGAAAAAGATACACTAGGTTGGGAGTCTTCATTTTCTTTCTTCACAAATATACTACTAGGCATCCTTATATGAAAAAAGATTAAAGGGATAAAAACATAGTTACATAAAATAAACAAATCACTATAAAAAATAAACACAAAATATTTATAAGAAAGTTATATTGTTTAAAACTAGATATTTCCTACATTTTGAATTAATATATTTTAGCCTTTGATGACTGCTATATTTTTTACTACAAGCTTATATAAATAAAGGTTGTTCTTTATTGTGCCCCCGAGTTGGTAACCAATTTGGCAACCCAACAAAACTATCTTCTAGCAAACCTAATATTGTTTTGTTTGCTATTTTATACAACGGTTGAGTTGTACATGAACTAAAACTATTTTATGAAAAATGTCAAATTAAAAAAAATCTATTAAAGATTTTAATTTAGTTCTGTATTATAATTAAAAGTGTTTTTACTGCCAATAAGAAACTGCAGTTTTATTTTTTATGTGAATGTGAACAGAAAACATTTATTCTTTTACAATTTTTTAACTGGCAGAAGGTGCTTTAAGAAATCGCCTGAATTATTACTTTAAAAATCTTCTGCAACGGAATTCCTTGCAGTTCTTGTAATTCTTTTTGTGCTCTGCTGGTTTCATTGATAATTTGTTATGTCAGTAATTGTGCAAGAATAAATGAAGGGTGAATGAAATATATATAAATTTAACGAGTTGATGAAGTTGGGAAAAAGATCCTTGTTTGAAATTTTGTATGGAGAACATTACGATTGCTTCTTTCTCCGTTCTTTCTTTTCTTTTGGTTATGTACTGTTCCTGTTATCTACACAGTCCTTATGTTCAATGTGCTAGGGAAGCTACTAGGTTCCTACTCCCACTGCTAGTGAAGCCACATGATGTATTTTTTTTAACTTAACAAATTCTGCCCAGTGCCTTCTTCTGATGCCGAAGGCATTGCATGCTCTAAATTTTGCTGTCTACAGAACAGACTGGAGTAGCCGGTTTGAAAAACTTCAATTTAAAATAGTTAAGACAAGCAGCAATAGTAATAATCCCAAAGGTTAAAAAAAAAATCTCAGAAAAAACAATACTTATCATTAAATATCATAATTTTAATCCAGAAAGTGATAACCGTAACTATTTCACAGAAGTGTTTGTTTATTTTGTCCACTATCTTTATTGGCGACCTTGGCACAGTAAGGGGCACACTAAACAAAAACACTTTTACCAAAACAAAAATATATATTAATAAAAACATTTAACCAGTTTTAATAATTTCTTGAAAATCAAAACTAGATTTACATTATGATATAGGATGACTAAAAATTAATAATACAAAAATAGGATTATAAAAAGAGGATAAGTACTGAATTCTATTATATATAATTATTGCTAATTATTTTAATCATAAGATGTTTCTCAACGATTCATAATATTATATTTTTGCATAGCACTTTTCTGGTAAAATGTCACATTATATACATTTTGACTCTCATTCTTATAAAACAGCTTCAATCCTGAGACCTTAAAATTCTTTAAGCAGTTATTTCTTAATTTTAAAATCAGCAACAGCAACTAAATAAAATAACCTAATTACAAAAATTTAATATAATTCAGGTATTTAACTAACAGTAACTATCAACAGAAATTTACTGGTTACCTGAAATGCTTCTGATGTAATCTCAAGTATTAATAACAGGCACAACTACTCAGATTAGTGTCCAAGAAATATAGAGAATCGAACCAGTATTGAAAAATGCTATTCTGAAACAGGAACAAAGTCCATTTATATCAGAGTATTCTATAAAACTTCTTTGAATGATATTTTATGTAATTTATGAGATAATTCAGGTACTTTATAGGTGATTCTTAAACCAATCATAAGCAATGACAAAAATAAATTATGAGACAAATGGCTCTTTTTAATAGTATGAATCATGATAAGATTCTTTTAGATTAAAAAATAGAACTGGGAGTATTATAAGAAAAAGAGGTGGGTTTTCTGAAGAAAATCAGGAATAAACTAAAATAGAAAGACAAATATGAAGGCTTTTATTAAATATAGCATTTCTTCGATTTGAATTTGTCTTATAGAAAATGAATGAATGTAATATAGGAACCTCAACGTGCTTTTTTTTATATGAAAAATATAGTAGAATTAATAATATTCTATAGAAACTATGCTTAAAATAAGATAAAGTTAATTATTTCACATTCCTGCAATATCAACAACAAAATTTCTATTTTGTGAAACAATTCAAACACTCACAATTCAAATCGGAAGCATATAAAAAATTCACACAAAATTAAATTGTAAATCATAATAAAAGTATAAAAACTTGGAAACATATAAAACGGTAAAAAATTATTTTAACAGAAACGATAGTAAATTATACACAAATACTAACATTAGCATTCTGCAAATTATTATTAAAAGAATTACTTTACGAGTAAGGCCAGCTTATTTTACGGGGTCTCCACGAAAGGAGGCCCCGCAAGCACAGATGATTAACTTTTGCCAAATTCAAATAAACTTCCTTTGTTATTGTTTTCGCATTTGAATAGACATTTCATCGTATTGTAATTACTTTGATATTTACGAGCATCAAATACTGGTTCTACTTCAAATGACTAAAAATATTTTTTGAAAAGGGGAATATAAATGTATAACTGAAAGAAAGGTAAATCAAGTTTAAATTAAATTTCTCATGATTTTTTCATCAAATCATGAAAATTTAAGTTAATTTTTGCTGAATTCTGGTCATATAATCCTATATCTAATTCATTTTAAGTCTCGTGAAATTTTTGTGGGAATAGTTTCTTATTATAATTCAGAAGCTTATTTGATTGTTGGAATTACTTCAATTGAATAAATTAAATCAGTTATGACACATTCTATTGTAAAACAAAGATATTAATTTCTTTTTAATTATAGTTTCGGATTATCTTCTCCTTAACTGTAACTGTCTTTTTACATATGTTTACATCATCTCGTTCGACCAATCATGTTCTTCGTTATCAGAGCGGTTTTATCTTCTGCTGTTGTTATTAACAATGGAAAGAGCGTTTCATATTTTTTAGAAATTTGAAGGTTTGTTTTTCGAAAATTTTAGACAATTTTGTCTACAAAAAATATTTAGTTGTTTTGTCACATTTGAGTTAAGATTCTGGCTTGGTCGCTCTTCATTTGACATCAGTTTTTAATACGTATTTTGAGAAGCCATAAGCTTGCCATTTCATCCATTTTCGAAACAATCAGCCATCACCTGCGAAGCTCCATAAGTGCATCAGCTGGTTACGTAAATCATCCACTGCAGGTGAGTATCGTTGAAGAAACTTTTAGTTTTTAATGAATATGATTTCATTTTATTTACTTTTCAAGTTTATTTTATTTTTATTCTTTATTATAGTTTTTTATTCATTATTTTGAATTGGATAGGATAATAAAAATGGCAGCGTTTAGCGATTAAGATAAAAGTGAATTTTTACCTATGCAGTGTTAGCAATTTGCAATTCCTTTCATGTAAACAGTTTTTATTTATATTTAATTAAATTATTGAATTGGATTAGTAAAAAAACTATTAAAAATATTTAATAAATTTATGATTTTAAAATTTTTATTTTCAGTAATTCTCATTTTTTTTGTTATAAATCGCTGAAAAATTCTGAAATGATCGAAATTTTCAGTATTTCTTTCATTTATTGGTGATTATACAGAATAATGGTTACACTGAAATTTTATTAAGAGTTATGAGTTTGCTGTAGATTAGACCTCTAATTTATTAATTTCACCTTTTCAGAAACAATTTTAAGTATGTTTGTTTAGTTATCCTTTGATATTTCCTATAAATTTCATTTAGTGTTTATTTCTTTGTAAAACATATTGGTTTTTACTGTCATTGATAATATTTTGGAAAGTTATATATATTTAAAAATTGAATTTTTTTTTGTAAGTAATTTAAATTCACTAAGAAAAATGTTTTTCATACTAATGAAGGGTGATTGGAAGTCTAAATCTTGATTTTCTCTCTTTTTTTTATTGGTTATAATATTGTTATATATGGGAAAAAATGTAATGCAAAATTTTAAATGTTAATTTCTCTTCTTATAGAGATCCATATTTTATCCCAAATACAACTTATCTTGAATGATCAAGTATTAAAAAATCCTTGGGTTATCATACTTTTCTTTAAATTAAAATCTTAAATACAACTACTTGAAGCAAATTTGAATGTGAATACTATGTCTTTTTTATGATAAAATAATGAATGAATTTTTCTGCATTAAAGAAATGTTCATTTGTCATTGTAATTATGACTACAAGTAAAATTGAAGTGGGCTCCATTTGTAACTGTTACTTATTTACAGGAGAAGACTTTTTAATGATGCATGTCTTCATAACATTGGTTAATGATATGGATAATTTTTTTCTTTTTAAGTGACAGTTTAGTTGTTCTTAAAGCACTTCAACTATCAAATATAAGAAAATTCTAAAGTGACCTATAATTAATTTCTATTAAATTCGTTAGGATCCTAAGAGATATAATAGAGTATTACCTAATAACTGAAATTGTACTGGGTGATTCATTTGTTTGTACGATGTCAGAACAAATGGATTTTACCTAAGAATCTTTCCATTACTTGAAATTAAAAAAAAAATTTAACAAATTTACTTATTTCTGTGTAGGAAAAAGTAAAAAATAATTTTATTAAATAAAGAATAAAAAATTTTTTGGATAAAACAAACATAGAAATGTGAGACACTTATAGAAATTCTCTAAGTAAATTAAAATTCACATTTCAATTTTTAATTAAAGTTGAGGCATTTTCTTTTTTATATATATTCATTATGCCTTAGTTTCCTCATTATATTGTTTCTAATGCTTCACACTTTAAAATTTTTATTCCGGATTTTTGAATCAAGTTATTTTTTATTTATTAGTAAAAGCATCTTCCCCTTTCCTTTTAATTAAAAGCATTTATATTCTTTTCTAGTTAGTAAACTTTTAATATATTCCATAATTCAGAATTGTAAATATTATGGAGTCTTAAGATCAATATCAATTGTTTTTTTTAAAGATTTGATTGAATATTCCAATCTCTATATTTTCTGACAATACTCTTAATTTCTTACCTTAAAAATGAAATTTCCTCTGCTGCATTTGAATTTAATCTGTAATGAATGATTTTTGTTCTGTTACGACAGCTTACAACTGCTTTTGAAAGAGCAACATCTGAACACCCCATTTCTTCTTGATTAAAGTTCAAATTTTAAATTGATTGCAATTTTAATTAATAATTAATCTGGACTGTTAAAAATTTTTGAACTCTAGTATGTTTGAAAGTAAAGGAAAAATTATTGCAAAATTTCAGCTTTAGAATCATAAATGATGTTAAGGTTATTAAAAATTTGTAAAAATCCATTATAATAGAAGTTGAAACAAATTGGGAAATTTTAAAATGTTGATTTTTAACACTCTCAGTAGTAGGTTCTGTTAGGATAATTGGGAGTGAATTTTGTTGACATTTCCATTTTTCTCAATTAAAGATGATCAGATGAGATGGATATATTTATTTTTTAAGTGTATAATCATGCTCTTCTGGTATTAAACAGTGCCTATATTTCCAAATTAATGAATATTCCTGTAAGGTTTTTTAAAATTATCTTCCATTCTATTCCTATTTATTTGAAATTTGTTATGTATAAAATATTGTATTCTTTTTTGCGATTTTTCTCCCAATTAAAAAGAATATTATTTGCTTATAAATTTTATTTATTTTCTTTCATCTACTTTATGTATTTTAATGTAATGGCACTTTATATATTAAATCTTATTTAAATAATGTTATCTTTATTACATTTCTTCAATTCTGTGTGAAATCAAAGTAGAATAGAAAAATTTCATGAGATAGTCATCAAATTGTTTTTAAAAAAACTTGTTGGAATATATACATAAAAAAAATTTAAATGTTGGTAGATGTTATTGATTGACCAGTATACTATCCAGTATTGGTATAGTCACTTTCATATAATTAACATAGCTTGGATTTTTTTAAAGCTGCTGAATTTTGAAAAGAAAGAGAGAGAGAGAGAGAGAAAGAAAAAAAAAAAAAAAAAAAAAAATCTTTGTCTCTAAATAATCAGTATGTTGGTTGCAGTCAATCAGGAATTTTCATAAACCCTAGTTAAGATTGAAATTATTATAAATAACTGAATGCTCTTCTTTTATTTTTTATGAAAAAGGTGATTAAATGAACAACACTTAATTATGTATTTTAAAATTATATAATAATGATTTTATATTTTCTGTGCAGTATGCCTTTTTTTTTTTTTTTTGGCATCCTCTTTTCTTAACCCCAATAAATGATTTCCAACTCTAATATTGAAATTGACTATATCTGACATCTTCAAAATATTCTGCAATGTATATTCTCCTGTGTAAGATTCAGATCCAAGTCATCCCCTGTTCTCTCTCTCTCTCTTTTTTTTTTTTTTTTTTTTTTGGCCTGGTATTCTTTAAAATATTTTTTCTTTTATTTATTTTATCAATGATTACTGCTATTGGAAGTAACTTCTGTTATATAAATATATCAGTACGTTTTTAATTCAACATAATTCTTCCTTAATTTGTTAGAATTATAATTTTTCAAATCAGTTAATGTTACAAATAGATTTCCCGGTAATTTGCTTTTCAATAACATGATTTGCATTCTTAATTTTTGTAGCATAATCAAAATATTTATTTGTATGCATATAAACATATATTTATAGTGTACTTCATGACTTCATCTGGTATATCACTTTGGTAATTGCTTATTACATTTTGTAAACTGCCATTAAAAAATCGTTAAAAAAGATAAAATAAGAGTTAAAATAATCTTCCTTTAATAAGCTTTTTAAAGAATATGGTGTAAATAAACTTCTAGTTTGGTGCTATAGAAATTTAATATGGGGATGAGGTGGGATATGTTTAAGTATGGATGAGATATGATTAATAATAATTTATTATTTTCTTCAAATAAGATTAGTAAAAGATGCAAACAAGGTTAAATCATTTGCAAGAAAAGATTTAAAAATATTTTTGGAAAGATTATTACTACTACATAAATTAACATGCACATATGTATTTAAGTATTTTTATATTGCTTCTTGATTGACTACTTTTTTCTGTTTTCTTTGTTTTTCTTTTGTAGTTAGTGGTACTGTGAATTTAACCCATTAATGCATTTTTCATTAAATAGAAAGGATTCTATTTCTGTTTGAAAATTGGTTAATTAAATAGTCTTTTTGTTTGGATTATTTCAAACAGTTGGGTGATTTTTATTTTATGCACATATTTTGTTCCTCAATGAAAAAAAAAAAAAAAAAATTGAACTATTAACAATTATTATGGCAATATTTTTAGCCCTCTGAACACTTGCATAAATTGCACAGTTCTGAGAATTTTTCAGATATTTTCTACTAAGTCTCAAAATTATGAATATTAATTTATAGTTAAAAATGCTATTAAATCAAGCACATTTTCTTCACATTCTTTACAAGCAACTAGTTCTTATTAAATGGTTCAGAAATTTGATTCTAAAAATAGAGGTTGAGAAAGAATAAATGAGGCAATTTGCTTTCCTATTTCTAATGTTCTCATCTTAGGGATAACCGTGAATGTAAGCATCTTTTCAACAGTCAATTTTCCATTTAAAAATAAGTTCAAAAATATAATTTCATCTTGAACTGTAAAAATTTGACTTATCAATTTATTAGATTGGCAAGGCCTTATGAATTTATTATTAATCTTCTGATTCTATTTATGGAAAGTGGATGGCTCGAATCATTTTACTATTATTCTGTTTTTTTCTTGTAGATGATTGTATAGAGAAGGCATCGTTTCTAATAAGATTGTATTGTCTTTTACATCTTTCAGCACCTAGACTGTTTATCCATTCTTCATCTCCATCTCTAAAATTGATAATTCATATTTAATTTTAAAATAGAAACTCATTAACAGTTCCATTAGTTAAAAAAAATAATAAAGTTTGTTACATGTTAAAAAGAAAGGTTTGTATACTTTAGAAACTCGCATAATTTCTGAAAGAATGCAAAGCAATTAGATCCAAATAATTGAATGTTTGGGGAGTTTATACTTTTAGATTGCATCATAGAATACCGCTTCTTTTATATAATTCTAGCAATTTTTAAGGTATTGTGTAGCCTAATCAGTAAATAAAACATAAATTTAAAAACATTTTATGTCCACAAGAAACCAAAATTGGGATTTGCAAAAAAAAAGAAAAAAAAAGACTTATTCGCTTTTTGAAAGCAGCCACTTTTATTATTGATGTAAAAAACAGGAATCTATTTTCTTCTTGTTTTCTTAAGAATCTTGATTGACATTTGGTTCTTATTTTACATTTTCCTGCAAAGTCCTATTTAAAAATTTGAGATTTGTTGAATTTCTCTTCCTTTTTCATAAATTATATGCAAGTTGCAACTGAAGACACATATTTAAGTGATTAGGTGAGAAGATTTTCATGAATTTTTTAAAATTCCAGTTATTAAAGAATTTTAAAGTTGATGCTGTAAAAATATTCATGACTGGTACTGTTTTATGTGAATCCATGTTTACAATGATTATCGACTATATTCTTATGTGGAATAACTTTCAAAACTGAGTTTGATATATGTTATTTTTGAAGAAGCTTTTTTTTTTTTATTAATCTTGAACCATATTATATAATATTGGTTATTTGTATTGAAATTATCAAAGCATATTCAGTTAGCATTTGTTTATATAACTGTTTTAAGATTTTGTTAAATAAATTAGTAAAATTATCCTTAATACTTAGCATTTTTGTACAGACTTGTGTGGATGTTTTTTTTTGGTGAATTTGAAAATATTTTAAATGCTGATTTTAATTAGAAGTTATTCAAAATGTTTTATTTTTCCTTACCCAAATCAAAATGGAATTTTTTTTTTTTATATATATATATATATATTGAATTACAAAGATACGCTCACATGGTGTGCAGTTAATCTCAAATGGATAAGTAATTATACTATAAAATACATAACAAAGATGGAGCTTTTACAATGAGACAGGTATATGAGCCTTTGGAAGTAGAAGCTGATATTGTGATATTTGACTGAAATACTAAATCTCTGTAAGAAGATACTTTTATTTATTTGTGTAACATATAAAAACAGAGAACATATAAGATTGGAATATTATTATTCTTGTCAAATGAGGTAAATTTGTTTTGAAATATTTTTGCAATGTGAATTAAATTATGAATTCACTTCTTATAGTTAAACCAAGTATTGTTATCGGATAAGAAAACTGTTTTTTTGTTGTTGTTAAATTTGGAAGAACTATAGACAAACACAGTGTATAATTTAAGGTGTAATATATATATATATGTAAAGGTTTTGTGTGAAGTTATTTCTTATCAGCCACCATATTTTCATTGCAGATTTGTTATATTTGATTTAAGCTGAAACTATTTGTAATAATTTAAAATTTTTAACCACAGCAGCATTTTGTGGGCTTTCTTTATTTTATAGTATAATTTTGTAGTATTCATTTCAGATAAATTGCTAAATCATGTCTTGGAAGGATTGGATGGATGAAATACTGAAATGGGCTGCTGAAAATCCCTGGGAGTTCATTTATTATGTCCTGCTAGGGCTTTCTCCATTTTTCTTGGCCAGTACCATTTTGTCTTGGAGATTAGCCAAGCATATTGAAGCAGAAGAGCGCCGTAAGACCAAGAAATCAAAGAAAAATGCTAACATGGCGGAAATACGAAGAGCAAAAAGCGACTGATTCCGAGTATTCTCATTTTGACATTGTAATTATTTGTTATATATATTTTGTATTTTACATTATTATAGATTTTTTTTATTTTAGTATAGTTTTAATGTATAAACATAATTTTTATAAAATAAATTGCCAAAGTTTTATGTTGTCCTTCTTCAATATTTTTATTGAATGCTTTTAAAAATATTTTTTTGTTTATTTGTTAAATAAGTAATTATTTAATTAGTTCAGTCATAAGTACTGAATGATTGTTTTACTTAAAAGATGTCTTTCATTAACTTTTTTATTATTGTTTTTAATTTGTGAAATTAGTTGGTTTTTTCCACCCCCTTCTATTTATCAGGAATATGTTAAATGCAAGGTATCTGCTACAAATAAGAAAGTAATTTTTATCTGTAGTGATATATTTGATTCCGTAGATCCTTTTTCCCATACTTCTGTATGGAAGTTCTTTCATAATATCGTTATTATTACAATTACTATCTTTAATGTCTGATTTTATGTTTAGCTAAGTAAAGTGGGGAGGGATGTTGTGACTGAAAATGTGCATGTGTATTGCTTTTCTTGTAATAGATGTTAAATGTAGAAGATGTTTTAAATCTTAAGTATATTCTGCAGTTGATGTTGGAAACCTCTCCATGTATAAATAACCCCAGGAAGCTATTACATGTATAATACTCAAGACTTATACTTTTGTTATAAGTTAATAATTATTTATTTAAGAAATGTAATGATAAACCTAAGTTACATTCCTTTTAAAACTGTATGATCATCATTGATTGAGATTTTACAGTATATAATTTTTTTGTTTGCTTTTTCATTTGTACTGGATACTTTTTTGAAATATTTTTTAAAATGGTATGCTTGTTTTTTTTTATTTTTTATTTTTTTTATTCTGGAGACTTTGCAAATTAATGTGAAAACAAAATTTACATGAAGAACTTGTTATTTGTATGTGAGTGTAATATAAATACATATATTAAAATAGAAATCTTTGTATGATCCATTCATTGATTTAATATTTTAATGTTAAAAGTTTGTGAAAAAAATCATGATTTAAAATATGGTTTGAATTGATGCAATGTATTTAACAATGATAGATTTTTAGTGGATTGCTATTAAGTTTGATCAATCAAATCAAGTTGGAATGATTTTTAAATCATGTTTACCCTATAAGTGGTTGCACCAGTTTTTTACATTTTATGTATTCAATTCAGAATTATATATATTCATGTTTATGTGTATATTTTTTTAAGAAAATTTTATCCATGAAATTTTAAGACCTTAAAGATTTATTAAATTAAAAAAAAATTAGTTTATTCACTTGAAAAGCTGATTTTTGAGACTTTTAGCTATTAGATTGAAATATTTGGTGCTTAAAAAATAAAAGAACATTTGTTTTTATATGTCTTTTTTACTTATTGAAATTAAATAAATGATAATGCTATATTTTAGCTTATATCTGTGATGAAATTAATAAATCTAGTCCCTTTTACTAGTTTATTAAAAAGATAATAAAATTTAAAAAGAAAAAGGAAACAGAAGTAATAATATTTATATCTTTACTTATAAGCAATAGATATAAATGCTATTACTTTTATTTACAATAGGTGTTAAAATTATCATCTAAGTCTAGTCAAATATGTAAATATTAGTTTTTATGCAATTCTAAAATATCTTTTAAGCATATATGTGCAAACTTTCAAGTAATTATTATCGAGTGAAGTATCAGAATATGGTTTTAAAAAGTTTTATTACTTTGCGATATTTACTGAACAGAAATGAAATTTGGCTTGAAGACATTAAACTTCTGCATTTTATTATTCTTTTGTAAAAGAGAGAATTCTTTCCTTCATTGTCTTCCTTATATTATATAAAAATGTACCGCCATTATCAATTTTAATAGTCTTGACACTTAGACTTGTTAACAAGCATCAAATTCTAAGATGAAATTCTTGCAAGAAATCACAAGAACTGAAATTTCTCAAGTTAACAATTAATCAAAATTTGAGATCAAACGAATGATTCTATTTCTGATTTAAATCATTCTTTTTGTTTCCAAGTTACTATTGCTATAAATACAAAATATTTTTTGATGTTGGGTGTTTAATTAATTTAAGCATAAGCTTGTAAACCTTTTCAAGTATTATTTCCACTTGATATTATTCTGAGAGCAACAGATTCTTCAAACCACTCAGTGTATTTTCATTTATCTAGATTCTATATTTCTAATAATTAGTGGGTATCATTTCTGTCTTTTCCTCTTCATTTGTGTTAATGTGGCTTAAGATTTAATTTAATTAATTTGGAATTTATTTTGAATACTATTTTTTTTAGCTCATTTTTATTTTATATATTTTGGCTCTCCTGAAGTTATATGTGCAAACATATCAGTTCTGCACCTTCCCTTCCTTTTTCAATTTCTGAGTCTGTTGCCTACTAACTTAACTGCATATTTTAATTTGAGTCACATTTTGCTGAATTTTTAGTATTATTTAGTTTTTAATATTATCAAATAATGAATAAAGTAAAATCTGAAAAATGGAGGAAGCATTTTTATACAAAATTAAGTAAGGATTCATTTTCAGCAAACGTATTTGAATTACAGAATCAAGTAATTTTCAATCCTTTGCCCTAACATGCAGCGATCATAATTTTTATTTTACTGTACAATCAATTTTGACTGTATTGCGCATTGAATGGTGAGTGTATATATCGATACAAAACTATTTTTTATTTTATAAATTTTTATTCTGCCAATTGTTCAGAAATGCATTTCTCGTGAATATATGCAAGCTTGCTTATCAAAGTATTATTTTGATTTTTATAAATTTGTATTGTGGATGTTATTTTTTTATAGTTTGATTGCTTTTTTATGATAAACTTTTTCTTTATTTTGGAAAAAAACAACAACAACTGTAGTTTGGTATAGATCATGCATGGATTGCAGTATATTTGCGTACAAAATATACTGTATTTTTGATACATATGCATACCTAAGTATCAAATGTTAATTGTCATAGCTGTTATTTTGCCATCTTTGTACATGTTTGTCTGTGAATGTGCAAAAAATGTAAAGCTTTTTTTTAAAAATACAGTATATAAGCAGTCTTGTTTTAAAAATCATAAGAAGTGCTCTGTGAACTTGTTTTATCATTTATAAGTTTTTATCATTTATTATAGCTTGTATTCTCTGTATGAGTACTGTGCATTATAGGATTTTATTTAAAGCTTTAATGTTCAATATTTCTGTCTGCTGGAATTTCATTGTTTACTGTCATTATTGAAACTTATTACAAATAAAAAATATCAACATTATTGCAGTTAGTATTTCTCTCTATTGGATATTATGTTATTCTTCAAAATCTTTGTTTTAACTCCTCATCCTGTATTAAAAATTCAATTTTGTTGATTATGCATTGCAAATTGGTCAACAGTTTATCTAGTTTTGTCATTTATAACTCTCTTCCCAAGCATTAATGCAGTCTCTTAAATATACTCTGAATTTCCTCCAATATTTCTGCAAATACAAAAATGAAATATTATTTTCATCCTTACTGTAATGTGATAAGAGATAGGTGACTTTGGCAAGTAAAGATATGCTTCATCTTTGCTTTTTATACAATTTCACATAATAAAATTAGCTGTGGTTAAATTTATATTTCATTTTGTTAATTAGTTACTTAACACTTACTATGCTTTGTACTCTACATTTGGATAAATTATGACAGCATAACAACAAATTATGATAGTATTCAATATGTGTTTCTACTATTGTAGCAGAAATATAATCCAAAGGGGTGCAATATTGTTAAATATATTATTGCATCTTGTGCTACTTTGGCTTACTCTTAATTAGGAGAAGTATTCAGACTAAAAAAATAGAATAACTAGGTAAATTCATTATTAGTGAATAGCTGGCCATAACTACATAAATTCTTTATTACTGAGTAGTTAGCCCATAGCTGCACCAGGGACAGTGCTCAAGTAAGAAGGAGAGGTGGCGAAGACTTTTTTTTGCATTGGAGATTTAATTTTCAAAAAAGTTTAAAAATTAAATTTTGCTAATAGTATTAAGATTTATACATTTAAATCCTAGGAATTATTTATCTAAACTAGAATTAAAGTTAATTTCCAGTTAAATAAAAAGTTATATATGGGAGTCCATAGATGACTTATCGGAATACTAAACGTCAAATAGCTACGGATATCACATTCATTTTGACTTAGCAGAATTAAATAAAAAATAACATAAAAGCGCATCAATGAGACATTAATAAAAAAAAAGTATTCGATTGAAGGGTATAAAGCTACATAAATTATGAAAAAATTGAATTGACTTTAAATATATTATTAAATGTGTTATTACTCATTTTTTTTCGGAGGGAATTTTCAGAAAATTTCCTTCTGGGGAAAAAAAATTTCTATCTAAAAGTAACTGCTCTTAAAAATTGTGAAATTGTATCCAAAAATATAGAGACGTTTGAAAGAAAAATAACATGTTGAAAAAGATATAAAAAAATAAGAACTTTCAGTTTGTAAAACTCGTCTGTGCTTGAAGGGAGAAAAAAAATTTAATTTACAAGTACTTGTGTCCTTACCAGAATTGTGATCTGTTAGAAGAAAGTATAATTATATTGCTGCAGAAAATTTTTTAGGAAAATAGTAATACACCTATGTTACACAAAAAGTAGGATGGACCAAAATTTCTAGTCTTAGTCTAATTTAATTAATTCGAAGTCTGATTTTGCATATAAATACATAATTTTTAAATTAGATACGCGGGAAATAGCTGTTTGATACAAAAGTATATTATAAAGAGTGCAGTTTTCACACACATATCGATACAAATTAGAGAAATTTCGTTTTGTGTAATACTTTTATTTCACTGTCGATGTCATGTCCGATGAATTTTTCTGATGATTTAACTATAAATTAAAGGTTTTAATCTCTCGTATAGTTTCTTCATGACAAGCTACAACATATTTATTTCTTGTCTTGCTGCTGTAATGCATTTTCTATTTAAATCTGTTGTCACCAAATTTTTTCCTTTTCCAAGAGCACTGAGACTAGTCAAATTCGCAGTTATCATTTACTTTCCTGCTAGATCTGAATCTGTAGCATGAGCTTCTATTATAAAGATATGTACAAACGTGTGTAAACTCATCGATTGATAACTCATTGACATGCAAGTCTAATAGGTTATCAACTTCCAAATTCAATTGATCTGCCTTCAGTATGCTCCAATGACTGTTTAATTTGTAACAGTTTTTCGGAGTTACAGAATGTATGATATCTTTCACATGAGATTGCTAAATCTTATATATAATATTACCGATTCATTCAATAGGAACTGAGGTACGCCTGATTGATGTAGAACCTTCTTTGCCCGCCACCCGGGAACTATAAAAGACCTGTAGTCTCAGGCTGTTGTGAATCGTAGTTGAGAGAATAATGAAGCAACGTTGGAATAGTCCAGCGTTGTGTGGAGCTCAATCGATTGCTGAACTGAGCTGTGTGCGGAGTCCTGGTGTGTATTGTGAAAGCAGTATCAAGTCCTGTGAGGAGAAACCAGTCGTTTAGAAGTGTTTCGGCAGTTGAATACAGCTAAAGGAGACAGTGGAGAATTGCAGCCGTTAGCACAGACCGTAGGGTGAAGCTACTCTCTCCTCTTTTGCTGAATTCTGTCTGGCCGCTTCGTGTGCTGTGGTTTTTATTACTTCCGATTACTACTTGTAGGCTACTGTGTGTTGTAGTGTGGCGTGTGTCCGTCTCGGCTGTAAATATTTGTCGTCCTTGTGTTAGTGTCTTCGTGTTTAATAAACGTATCTTAATTTAACCACCCATATTAACTTAATTCTAAAATGTTCTCTTATTTCCCGATCCAGTTCAACCTTTTTTACTTAATTAATGCTATACGAGCTCTGTAAAACTACTGAAATCGGCAAGTTCCGGCACTCCGAGTGAAGGGATAAAAATCTGTCAAGGCACGCAAATTCTTTTTAAAAGATACCTATATTGGCACGCGTAAAGAAATCCATATCAGAATCTCATAGTATAAAACCACCGGGGAAAATATTTTGCTCTTGTATCGTGCTATAGATTGACGTATCTCGTCGCTTTTTGCAGTACTTAAATAATGCCTCCCGGGATGGATTAAAGCGAAGTTAAAAAAATTTTAAGTGTTTTCTCTCTTTTCTCGGTCACGAATCTGCTTAAAATTACATGTTTTACATTATATATATATATATATATATATATATATATATACTTAAGCTTATTTTTTCAAATTTATATATATTAATTTCTGAATATATTTTTTATTCGTTCTTTTTGGGGTAAAACGATCTTCAATAACTTGTTCTTAAAAATTTTGCGATTTTAATTCTCGTGCATTATTCCTTTATTTCCTATTAACCAATTCTTCATGAAAGTATTTTTCTTTATTCAAGGAAATTACTTTCGACTTGAAACTTCTGATTTATTCTGAATCATTCTTATGTATAATGTAGTATAAACTATTATATCAGTTCAGATAAGAAGATTTTGCTTTTTAGAATGGATGAATTTTCTGTTTTGCTTATTTGGAATAATACAGAATTTTCACTCCCAGGATATATTTAAGGTGCAATGCTTTGTCAATGGGAATCAGTACTGTTCCCATATAATATCACTAAATATCAGTACTGTTTGAAGGTATTTAAAGTAATTTAGGGTTTTTTAAAAAAAAATGTTATGATTTGAGAATATTTTGAAAGTATTGAATTTTTTTATATCTATTTCCGTAGCTTTCAATATTTATTTTAAGTAATTATTGAGTTTCAGTTAAAATCTTAACCAAACGATTAAACTGAGTAAAGTCGTTTCATTTGTAAACTTACAACTCTGATTATTATCATAAAAGCTTCTATAAGTTGAAGTTTAATCATTTTCGTTTCAAATTAAAGTTCAAATTTTAGGTGAGTGGACAGAAAATAAAGGAGATAAGACAGTGAACAGAGAATTTAAGGTTCCTAAAATAGTATGTATTACATAGCTATCGAAATTTGAAGTTTAAAAATATTTTGCTGATCAAAGCATTAAGAGTAAGTAACAAAAAAATCTTTAATTTGAAATTTCAGCAACCAGTAATCACAATGAACCAGCTGATTAGAAAAGACGGCTATTTAAACAATAAAAACGGTTTTAATTTCATAGTAATAATAAAATCCGTTATTGAAAATTGCGAAACAAATATTTTCAAAAATTCGCTTAAATTCAGAAAAAAATTGCATGAAAAATATATTGGTATTACAAAAAAGACAATTTTTTAAGTAATTAAAATGGTTAAAAAAAATCTGTTTTGTTCAAGATTATTTTCGAGTCTTATGGAAAAACGGCAATATTTTGGTTAATTTTGTATTAATCAAAATTCTAATTAAAATTAAAAAAATCGCTCCAGTGTGCATATTTCCATCCTCCAAAGTGTATTTGTGCCAAATTTAATAGTTCCAAATCGGATGGTATGTATTGTAAAAAGCCCACACATTCAGGTTTCTTTATTATTAATACAGATATAAAAGACGAGAAAATATTTTCTTCCCAAACATCATCGGATGTATCAGCTAGTAAGTAAAATGATAAATAAAAATTACTAAGGTGATATATTTTAGAAATATTCTAAAATTTTTTATGTGTATTATGTATATTACAGTATATACCTATTATACATATAATAGAAAGTAAGAAATGCCAATTACAATTTTTATAATCGAATCTTATATAAGTCTTTGATGGGTATATGGAATGCTGTCATTTCAAAATTTTTACCAAATTGAAAATAAAATAAATACTGTCTACGAATATCTTTATATTTTTTAAAGAATAGATCTTATTGTAAAAGAACAAAATTCAAAAGTGGAAAAGAGAATTACATGTAATCCTCTTCACATTGAAAACTAAAACTGAAAAGCATCAACTAACATAATTTGCAAATTACAAACGAACAACAACAAAATTACAATAAAAATGCAAATAACAATATTAGAAGAAAAATAATACGGAATTTAGGAGCTAAATCACCATACAACTACATAATAAAAATTTTTTAAGGAAAAATATAATTCAAATAACGATATCACTTTTCAAAAATAGATTTTCAAACTCTGAAAAAAAATATTATTATTTTTGTTTTCTCTATTAATAAAAGTCTTATTAAAATATGCCGAAACAGAAAAATAGAAATTTTGAGTAAAAGAACAAATGCAAGCATAATTGAATTATACAGAAATCGCCCCAAATATAATTAAGATTAATAATTAAATTAAATCTAATTAAATATGTAAGAATACAATATCATAGATAAAAAAATATTTGCGAATTATTAATCGGCTCTTTTATTCTTATTATTGTACAAATAATTCCTCACATGTTTGCCGGGAAAAGCATCATTCATTGAATTTCTGACGGATGCATTGCTTACAAATCCTTTCAATAAAAGAATAACAGATTGAAATTCTTAATACTTGATCACATTTGCTGACAATCTCATCGTAATAATTTATCAACTCATTCCCTAAGTTTTCAGAACGCACTTTGAATAAGTCGAAACTGACAAGATTTAGAACTTAAATATCGTATTTTTGACATCTGTATCCATTACAAATTTGGATTTGATTGTAACAATTTTTTAATATCCATATGGAAATCAAACTGTCTATGAAAAGGCTAATTTTGATCTCCATTCTCTAAGGTTCATTGTGCTGCAAAATTAATTTTTAATACTCTCACAGCATGGAGAACTTTTGAATCAAGACTCAAACCACTGCTTTGCTCTTTTTACAACGATGTAGACAGGATCAAATAAGCACTTCCACACACAAAAATCTACGAAGAGGCCTGGATATGCGAGTTATACTTTTCAAAGCCTTTGTTTTTGGTTTTCAAATAGCATGATTTTTGCCATCGGCTTATTATTTCCTTTATTTGAGAAAATGAGAGAGCTCACTTATTACGAGACTGGCTCTTAGTCATATGGCATCAAAATGTTGAGGCAAAAAGAAAATCAGTGGTCAGTTAAAAAGCCATCTTCCTGTGAAGAAGAATATCACACCTTATTCTGACTTGACGAAGCTTCTGAAAGCAATACAAAACCTGAGTGTTTGCACGAAAGAAATTGTATTTATAAAATAAAATCATTTGATATTTTGTTCATTTAGTTGTGAAAAGGTGCAAGAAAATTATTTAATTAGGTTCTTGCTTTTCTCTTTCTCATAAACAGATATCCTGGAACCTTCACATTATTTGTAAGGGGGCCATTTACCATCGGACAAGATGACAACCTGACCAATTCTTCCCTGTCAATGGAATTTTATACCCTTGCCTTTTTTCTAAATTTAATGAAAATAATATTTTTATTATTAGTAATTTCCTTAATAAGATTGCTCATAAAAGAAGAAGCATAAAAAAAGCCTTTTTCCTTAATTAAAAATTAAAATCATAACTATTCTTTAAC